>NW_017671301.1:108662-276841 GCF_001879085.1 Nicotiana attenuata | reverse complement strand
TCTCAAGGTGGGGGCCTGATGCTTAAACTTGAGAAATGAATTCCCTTGTTCTCCAGGTGGGCGCCTGATGCTTGAACTTGAAATGAATTCCCTTGTTCTCCAGGTGGGCGCCTGATGCTGAAACTTGAAATGCATTCCTTTGTCTCCAGGTGGGCGCCTGATGCTTAATCTTGAAATGAATTCCCGTTGTTGTCCAGGTGGGCGCCTGATGCTGAAACTTGAAATGAATTGCCTTGTTCTCCAGGTGGGCGCCTGATGCTGAAACTTGAAATGAATTCCCTAAATGAACTCCCTTGTTCTCCAGATGGGCGCCGGATGCTTAAGCATGAAATGAATTCCCGTTGTTCTCCAGGTGGGCGCCTGATGCTTAAACTTGAAATGAATTCCCTTGTTCTCCAGATGGGCGCCGGATGCTTAAGCATGAAATGAATTCCCGTTGTTCTCCAGGTGGGCGCCTGATGCTTAAACTTTGAATGAATTCCCCTTTTCTCCAGGTGGGCGCCTGATGCTGAAACTTGAAATGAATTCCCTTGTTCCCCAGGTGGGCGCCTGATGCTGAAACATGAAATGAATTCCCTTGTTCTCCAGGTGGGCGCCTGATGCTGAAACATGAAATGAATTCCCTTGTTCTCCAGGTGGGCGCCTGATGCTGAAACTTGAAATGAATTCCCTTGTTCTCCTAGTGGGCGCCTGATGCTGAAACATGAAATAAATTCCCTTGATCTCCAGGTGGGCGCATGATGCTGAAACATGAAATGCATTCCTTTGTCTCCAGTGGGCGCCTGATGCTTAAACTTGAAATGAATTCTCGTTGTTGTCTAGGTTGGCGCCTGATGCTTGAACATGAAATGAATTCCCTTGTTTTCCAGGTGGGCGCCTGATGCTGAAACTTGAAATGAATTCCCTTGTTCTCCTAGTGGGCACCTGATGCTTAAACTTGTAATTTTCCCTTGTTCTCCAGCTGGGCGCCTGATGCTGAAACGTGGAATGAATTCCCTTGTTCTCAAGGTGGGCGCCTGATGCTTAAACTTGAAATGAATTCCCTTGTTCTCCAGGTGGGCGCCTGATGCTTGAACATGAAATGAATTCCCTTGTTCTTGAAATGAATTCCCTTATTCTCCGGGTGGGCGCCTGATGCTTGAACTTGAAATGAATTCCCTTGTTCTCCAGGTGGGCGCGTGATGCTTAAACATGAAATGAATTTCCTTTGTTCTCCAGGTGGGCGCCTGATGCTTGAACTTGGAATGAATTGCCTTGTTCTCCAGGAGGGCGCTTGATGCTTAGACTTGAAATGAATTTCGTTGTTCTCCAAGTGGGCCCCTGATGCTTAAACTTGAAATGAATTCCCTTGTTCTCCAGGTCGGCGCCTGATGCTGAAACTTGAAATGTGTTCCCTTGTTCTCCATGTGGGTGCCTGATGCTTAAACTTGAAATGAATTACCGTTGTTCTCCAGGTGGGCACCTGATGCTGAAACTTGAAATGAATTCCCTTGTTCTTCTGGTGGGTGCCTGATGCTTAAACTTGAAATTAATTCCCGTTGTTCTCCAGGTGGGCGCCTAATGCTGAAACTTGAAATGAATTCCCTTGTTCTCCAGGTAGGCTCCTGATGCTTGAACTTTAAATAAATTCCCTTGTTCTCCAGGTGGGCGCCTGATGCTTGAACTTGAAATGAATTCCCTTGTTCTCCGGGTGGGCGCCTGATGCTTGAACTTGAAATGAATTCCATTGTTCTCCGGATGCTTCCAATGTTAAGACTGCTGACACTAGGCGCTTCACAACCCCTGGCTTGACGAAGGACCTGGAGAGACGTGGGATAGGCTTAGGGAGTTATCATGCTTTCTTTTCCGACCTTTTACCCCTCTTCACATCGTCCCTTGTGGGCTTGAATCCTAGACCAAACATACCCAGATATTTAGGTAGAGACACTGGTTGCACAATACCTTGTAAAGATGCGCCCAGACGTTTGCCCAGCACAAAACCATTCTTCGCCATTTCAGATGCCACCATGATGGATGCAGAGGCTAACTTTGGACCTGGAATAGACTTCCCCTCCAGAATCTTCTTAACTGACACTATTTCGGAAACTTGGTAGACGTAAGGCCCCTTATCATCTTCGGCTTGAATAAACAGGATGAAGGTTTCATTGTAAGCACATAAGTTTTCATCACCATGCACGATGATCTCCTGTCTGTCCCACTCGAACTTTACCATCTAGTGCAGGGAAGAAGGGACTGCTTTGGAAACATATATCCAGGGCTTTCCCAATAGCAAATTGTAGGAGACGGCCACATCTAGTACCTGAAACTCCATGGTAAATTCAACTGGTCCTATCATCAGTTCGAGCACGATATCGCCAACAAAATCTTTTCCCCCTCCATTGAAACCTCGGACACATATATTGTTTTTGTGGATCCTTTCAGTATCAGTGTTCAACTTGTGCAGAGTGGAGAGAGGGCAGATGTTTGCACTGGAACCATTGTCAACTAGCACCCTTGTGACCACAGAATCTTCACATTTCACTGTGAGATAAAGAGCCCGATTGTGTTCCGTGCCCTCCAAAGGCAACTCATCATCCGATAAGGTGATTCTCTTTATCTCGAATATCTTGTTGGCAATATTCTCCAAATTGTTCACTGTGATCTTGTCAAGGACATGAGCTTCATTCAGAATTTTCATGAGGGTCCGACGGTGCTCGTCCGAATGTATCAACAACGATAGAAGAGAAATCTGAGCGGGTGTCTTCCTCAACTGTTCTACGATGGAGTAATCCTACACCTTCATTTTTCTCAAAAAATTTTCCGCCTGCTCTTCGGTGACTGACTTCTTTACTAGAATCGGATTATCTTTGGGTGGCTTAGCTTTCCTTAGTTCCTCTAGGCTAATGCATCTCCCAGAACGAGTCAACCCCCGGGTTTCATTAACTTCCTCTTCCACTTCCTTCCCTTTATAGGTTACTATCACTTGCTTGTAATTCCATGGAACAACCTTGGTGTTATTTACCGACAGTTGGGTCACAGGTTTAATAATAATAGGGTCGGTACGAGCCCCTTCCACGATTATGATAGGCTTACTTGTTGACCCCGGCACCACCACTTTCGGCTTTCCTTGCTTCGCTTTAACATCATATGGGAACCCTTTCACAACAAATACAGGTGGCTTAACATTGGGCGGGCTTATTTTGTCCTTCAGCTCTTCAGCTGTCGAGGATGTTGCATTTGTAACAACTGGAGTTTTGACTGAATTACTATCAGTGGCACAGATCATCATGACAGACTTTGAAGGATTCTCGGGCTCCCCACCCTTATACACTATCTCAATCATGTGCGTTTCAGCATGGGCTGGCAAGGGATTCTGATTGATGTTTGGAGTTTTCGGGCTCTGGACCACAATTTGGTTTGTATCGATTAGATCTTGGATGGCGTTCTTCAAATGCAAACACTTTTCTGTGTCGTTCCCTGGAGCATCAGAACAATATGCACATCTGAGGGAATAATCAAGGTTCTTTGGAGGGGGATTTGGTAATTTTGACTCAATCAGCCTCAGAACATCCAACTGCCTCAACCTCTGAAACAAACTTGTCTAAGACTCCCCAAGCGGGATGAAAGTTTGCTTCCGCTGCAATCTTTCCTTTCTATACTCTGGCCCGGGTCGAAAGATTGGACCAATAGGGTTTCGATATATTTTTGGAGGGGGATACGAATTCTGTGGAGCTCGTGCACGCCATTGCGGGTGAGGAGGGGGTTGAGCATATTGCTGTGCGTGGTGGACGTGGTATTGTAGAGGTCTGACTGAATATTGAGGGTTCTGTGGTGGGAAGTAGTGTTGGGGTGGATTATATGAAGTTTGAGTGTAGGTTTGAGGTTGGGGTCGAGGCTGGGTGTAATGGTGTGGTGAAACCGTTAGGCCATGCCACGATCCTGAGATGACCATAGCAACATCTTCTTTCTTCTTTTTCCTTAACACACCCCCGTTGCCATTTTGAATTGCTTGTGTGGTTTCTTTGAGGGCGGAGTAACTCATGATCTTACTTGATTTGAGTCCTTCCTCTACCATTCCTCCCATATTTACCACTTCATTGAAAGACTTACATATGGCCAAGATCAAATGACCAAAGTAAGTAGGCTCCAAGGCCTGAAGAAAGTACTCCACCATTTTGGCTTCCTCCATTTGAGGGTTGACTCGTGCCGCCTGTTCTCTCCACCGGAAACCATACTCCCTGAAGCTCTCATTGGGCTTTTTCTCTATCTTAATCAAGGATAGGCGATCAGGGACAATCTCCACGTTGTACTGGAAATGCCGAGCTAAAGCCTGAGCCAAGTCATCCAGGTGTACCACCTGTTGTTGTCCTGGCGGTTATACCAGTCCAATGCCGCACCACTCAGACTTTGACTAAAATATGCCATCAACAATTCATCTTTCCCACCGGCACCCCTTATTTTGCTACAGAATCCTCTTAAGTGAGCCACGAGGTCCCCATGCCCGTCGTACAAGTCAAACTTGGGCATTTTGAATTCGGCAGGTAACTGGACATCATGAGACAAGCACAGATATTTATATGCCACACTCACTTGGCCACCTAACCCTTGCATATTTCTCAGCGACTGTTCCAAACTCTTTACCTTCCTAAATATCTCCTCTTGCTCTATCTTTTTGGGTGGCTTCTCAGTTTCGACAGGAAGTTCAAAGTGAGGAGTGTAAGAGTAATGATGCAGGACTTTGAAGGTAGGCTCTGGAGCATACTATTGGCTATCTTGGGCTTGGAATGCCGGCTCACTGGAAGATCGATGGAGGGTTGTAGGCGTAGGTGCTACGAAGATAGGGGTAGCCGGCGGAGCAGGGTGGGTGGTTGCTTTGGCTGGTGGAGCTTGGATGGCTTGGGAAGAGGTGCCGGGATAATGATGGTAAGGGGTGAAGCTTGGTGTGTGTTGTGGGGATAGATCAACAATGGTCGGCTGTTGAGATTGAGCTACTGATGGGATGGAAGCAGGGTTGGCGGGGTATGACGGTGGAGGATGCCCCCTCATCCATGCCTGGTACATTTCGGCCATTTGGTGCTTCACCTTATGTACCCCTTCTTTCAAACCAGACTCAGATTCCTCAATCTCTTTCGGCGGGTCAATAACACTTGCGTCCAATTCTTTGCTAGCCATGATCGCCTTGTGTTTAGACCTGGTGTTATACGGGTGACTTGCCAGAATGCTAAACAAACTAACCACCTTCCTGTTCTCAATAACAACAGCAAACTTGTTAGTGTTTAAGAGTGTAACAGATAGGCAACCGCACGTTGGGGATGCAATGCACCTGAATAGTTAACTACTTCTATTATGTATTTGAACGGTTGCATGCTTCATCCCGGCCTTAACTAACTCTTCTCACTTTGCACTTTCTCTTCTCTTTTTTTTTTTTTACTCTTGCCTTTCTTTACTTGGTTCTTGTCGCTCCCCTTTTATTTTACACTCTCTTCTGTTCTCTCATTTTGCTATTCTTCCTTTCCCCTCAGTTTTCTCTCTTTTCATTTTATAGTTATGATCGAATCCTATGGGAATTACCTACGTATCATGACGTCCGATGAATCAGATCATTACGTAGTTCATGGGATAAATATGAAATAAAGAAAGAAATTTTTTTTGGGGTTTTCAATATTCTATTAAAATAAAATCTTTTTGGATTTTCTATTACAATGATTCTGACATATGGACTCTAAACAGGAAAAACAAACTAGACATAAGATAAACTAACAGACTCGACAAAAGAAATACAGACTTAAAACCAACAGAAAGTCAGAGTAAATAAGAGCATCCATTGGTGCCCTAGGAGCTTGCGGAACATTATCCGGTCTTTGCGCGGGCCTTTGTGCAATATCCTGCTGAAGACGGTCCAAATCGGCCATCACCTGGCGAACGAATGTCATCACAGAAGCAAAAATCATCGACCTAGTCATGTCCTCACATTTGTGACATTTCATCGCGACATATTCAGCTATTTCTTTAATCCTTGTTCTGATGACACCTTTTTCCTAATGTAGGCACCCTATTTGTTGTGCCCGAGCTTCCAGCACTTGGGCACCTATGTTGTTTTGGTCCTATAATTGTTGCATGCTTTCTTACAGTTGGACAATCAGTGCATGGCAATGCTCCCTTTCTGCTTTGAAATTCTTTGTTTGCTGGTCCATCTCATTTTCAAGAGTAGTCAGCTTCTTCTTTAGGAACATGACTTCTCTATCATACCTTTCCTTTAGCCGTTGAACAAACTTTGCCCGCCCTTCTGCATTCTGTGCCAATCTTGCTCGGGTTTTAGCCAATTCCTCTACAGCTTTTTCCAAGTCGGCCCCGTAATCACACACTTTCCGTCTAAGACTATTTATGAGTTTTTCATCTTGTCTGCTTCTGGCCGAGTTTTCAGCGGCGATCTTCATCCTCTGAATCTAAGCTCGGAGGGCTTTATTTTCTTGGACCAACCTTCTCCTTTCACCCTCAGCTTCTTGCACCTGTAGATCACTATTGAATTCAATGTTTCTTAATTTCTCTTCCAGAGTGTGAATGGCGGCTTGATATATTTTCTCCTTCTCTCCCCAGGCCAACCTTTCCCTGAGTTTTTCATCAAAAGCCTGAACATGCGGTCTCTTTGTGGGTCTCTCGGGCTTGGGCTCGGGCTCTCGCTCATTACTTGCACAAGACTTTCTCTCAAACAATATGGCATAATCTAGATCAACTTTCCCTCTCGCAATATCTGGTACCTAGGTGCCATTTTTCACATATCGGCAACCGTTCCAATCCTGCTGGACTAAAGCCTCGGGCAATGTAGCTTTTGGATGTAGCTCAATGACCTGAGTAGTTAAATCTTCATCTTTGGGCACCACCTGATATCTTCCCAACTGCCTTAAAACCCTCTGCAGTGCGTATGGCTGGACACTTCTTAAACCCATTAACATTAGGTAGCCTTTTGTGGCCGTCATGTGTATGATTTCCATCACCGGCAGACATCCTAGAGTCCATTCAATCTAACTTGGTTTTAGAGTTCTTAAGTGGGAGACCCAGGCTTCAAACCCTTCTGGAGAATTGTAGTCTTTCACCCTTTCCTCATAACTCTTGATGAAGTTGTCTTTACTTGAACCATAACTCATGAATTTAGGTGATGGCGGAGATGCTCGATCAACCACATTTGCAGAAGCACATTATAGCCTTCAAAGAATTGAGCCCCGGATCTACACAATGTCAATGCCCGATAAATGTCTGCCAGCACTAATGAAGCTAGTGTATGATCTTTTTTTGTAGTGAGGATTTGTGCGATTCTGGCCATGCGAATATCTATTGTCCCTTCTGCATTCAGAAAGACTATAATCCCTAATAATGCCACTATGAAAGCGAACCTACGATGAATTTTCCAAATGCTCTTGTCCTGTTTGTTGTTCAATCCCTTTTTGTGTGTTTCAAACCCAACTGAGTGCCCAAACCCGGAATACAAGAAGTTAAAGGAACAACATCCTTTGTTCACATGGGCCTTCTTCATTTTCTTGCTGATATTCAGAAGATCAAAGAATTTGTCCACAGAGGGGACCCTTGGGAATATAAGCTGTTGTTTTCTCAAGTCTCTGCCAAAGTGAATGTATCCGGCTATTTCCTCCAGAGTAGGGTGAGCACAAAATCCGAGAAATGAAAAACGTTGTGCATAGGATCCCAAAAAGTTACAAAAGCCTTGATTAAATCCTCTCGTGGTTTGATTTCCGTAATGTCCGTAAGGGCACCCAAATGCTCTTTCACCCAAACCTGACCATCTTCATCTAAATTGTACCACCACATACGCAGCTGCAACTAAGCCTGTTCTATGACCAATAGTGTCGGGTTCTGGACAGTGTTCATTTTGTACCTGTGTTTGACTCTGGTGAACTTTTTCAAAAACCAGTTCATTACCTCTAAAGGAAAAAACAAAAATCGAAGTAAAATGGCCCTTCCCCCCTACACTATTTTTAGCAAAAGTGATTGTTTTTGTAAATGTGGCCCCTTCACAATTCAAAATAAATTTTGAGGCATGGGGAAGATACTTCAAAAAAATGACACATCACTGACAGACTTATCCGTTCTCTACAAAAATAGCCCTTCGACCATTGAAAGATATTCTAAGGCTATCTTGGCAAGAACGGCTTCAGACATAACCGAAGCTGGGTCGGTTTATTCTTTTGACCAGAGCCCTAACTACAATTCATTTTGTTTGGTTATTTTTGCAAACAAAAGGAGGCCGAACCCTATGTAGGTTGCCTACGTATCCCACATCCGGTGAGAATCAGACCTGCGTAGTTCGATCAGTGTTGACATAATTGAAAAAATATGAATGACTCATTTTGAAATGTCTCTTTTTTTCCTTTTCTTCTTCTATTCTTATTTTTTTTTGAAAAATTTTTGGCAGAGCTTTGGGACATTTTCAAACACCGAGTTTTCCAGAATCGGGTTTTATTTCCATCCTACATCACCCTTGGTCTTTCTCTTGATTTTCTTTTCCTAGCCGGTTAGAATGCAAGTCAAAACAAATAAATTTTCACATAACACGTAAGATGCATCATGATGGTCTGTTATTTTGGGTACACCTATCCTAGACGGACCCAACCCCTATGTTGAGTCCCTTAAGTCAAATGTACGTGATGCAAACAAACGTTCATACTAGGGATCCGACATGAGGTTATGTAATTCTAGGTTTAAACCTGGGGTTGTGTTCTAGACCTGGCATACCCGAGCGGACAGCTCGAGCCGAGGTGGGGGCAACGTTTCGGGAGCACGAAAGTCTACCCGGCCTTATTGCTGACCCAAGCCTCGTTCTAATTGGTGTGACTTCTAACAGCAAATGGGCCACGCGTATGTGTGCACCATATTTTAGAAGACTCAGAAGGGTGGCGTAAAAAGGCATTTTACTACAGCTCAAATAATATCAAAATGGTAAATAAACAGCAATTAGCACATTAGGTTCACAAAATACAATAATATTAACAATAAATAAAGCCAAGTAAAAATCATATTAAAATCTCGAATTCTTGAACCCTGAACCAGAGATTCTGGGTTCTTGTTCCCCAGCAGAGTCGCCAGAGCTGTCACACCTCATTTTTCTACCCGAAAAGGGGTATAAGGGAGTTTTTCAAATTTAAGTGACAATCAAAACGAGATTATTTATCAAATTCAGAGTCGCCACTTGGGATAATTTATGGTGTCCCAAGTCACCGATTTAAAATCCCGAATCGAGGAAGTTTGACTCTGTTTTACGATCCGCGAAACATAGAAATCCAAGTAAGGAATTATGTTTACCCGGGAGAAGGTGTTAGGCATTCCCCGGTTCCGTGGTTTAAGCATGGTCGCTTTAATCATACCTGGCTTAATTAATTTGTCTAATTACATGTTTTAGAACCTGTGTGCATTTTACCTGTTTTAATTTAGAAATTAACCTAAAATAAGTCACGCGTACGTGTACTCATTTCGTTTGGTGCGTCAAGAATCATGTTACGTGTACGTGTCCTCAATTAATAATGCTTTATTATTATTAAGGAGGTTTAGTCGAAGTTGCGCGAACGCAAACCCCAATTTTTTTTAAGATCGTAATTATGTCACGCGAACGTGTACGTAATCTCGATAATATATTAATCGTGCCTAAAGCAAGCTACGAATATCCATGTTAAACTAAGTTTGGAATTTAATATAAAGAGCTACTACTTGTAAGTGTGCATTGGAACATAAACTAGGCTTCTAAATACTTGAGAAGAATCGGGCCAGTAGTAGGCCCAATTTATTATCTAAAAGAGTCTTTTAAGAGAAACATGGCTGGTAGGCACTAGGCTCGAAATTGAGCCTAGGGATTAGAACAAAAGGGGCAAGCGGGCCTGGTCTGACTTAGCAGCTTTGATTGGGCCAATACTAGGCCCAACTTCTCAAGGACGAACCTTTAATGTTAAAATCCAGTTATTGTTATATTAACAGGCCATTTAAGGGATGAAAATTGCTGAAGATAATTGGGCCCGAAATTGAGCCCAAAAGTGAAAGAAAACAGAAGCAAAGCACATTGAGCCTAGTTTCAACCAGGCTGCCTCATCTGGGCCAAGGCCAGGCCCAATTGCTTCTAGCAGGAGGGCCTTCAATATTAAAGCCCTACTAAGGCTTGATTCCTTCTAATTTATCTATAATAGAAAACATTACATATATTCTGAAAGAATCAAATGCTAAAAAAAACATATTTGGGCCTTAATTCATCAACTACCACAAACTACTAATTAATTACATTGAAATCAGACGCATAATCACTTCCATCACAGCTGGAATTTTACGATAGCCAATCTTAATATCACCTAGCAACTTAATATTGAATAACTTTGAAATCGTATGAACTTAAACCTCAATTTTTGAGAAAACATACCACGCAAGCATACTAATCAACAGACCCTTCAGTGAACACTTCAAAGGAAATGATCTAGTGACATTATACATTCATCCTGGACTTCCAAATGAATCCAACACATGGCGGCTAAACTATTGACTCCATTATGACTAATTGTCCCAAAATGTATTCACATCAGAATCTGTCTGCATGGGAATTCTGTGTCTCTTGGCAGTAATGAACCATTGATCATCAGACTATACCTAAACAAAATGAATGAAGCTCAATCTATAAAATAATAGACAAACCTAATCTGAGATATCAAACAAACATCCTAATGAGTATATTGGGAGTTTCAGCAGTAGCCTTCAGAAAGTTGTCATATCTTCCATGTACACCCTAGAATTCCATTTTAGCTTTGAATCCCATGGATCTGGCCATGTCAAGGATCAGATCTACCAAGAGCATGGCTTTACAAATGATAGCAGTAATACTTCCACACAAACTCAGCCAGCAAACACAACGAGGTCAGACCAGCATGACAAAATAGTATACATAGCTTAAATCTAGCAAATAACAAGTATTATGTTTAACACACCAGCAAACAGGTTTATCAGGGCATAAAAAGAACACCGAACTAACAGGGAATCACATGATCAAAGAAAACTTAAATGTTGTTGCATTTATGGGAATGAAGCTCATTATATAAACAAAACAGCATCAAACAGGAGTCTAGATCAGATTTGCAAACATTTAAACACCAGGTGAGATGTGTACCTAGCTGTTTAAGAATAGCTCCAAATGCTAAGTAAAGCAGGTAGTTTAGCAGCAAAGAGACAGCAGTAGCAAAGAAAAATCAGCTTCAATATAGGACCACACTTCAATTTTGGAGCCCAGAAACCCAAAACGAGACTGCTCCAAACTTAGTGAAGAAGAAGAAAAATAGAAAAGCTGATGAAAAAAGAAACAAGCTGGATTTTCAGGGAGTTTTTCAGGTATCTTTTTTCGTGCCTTGAGTGAGGAGAGGGTTCTGAGTATATATCCAGTGAAAAATCCCATGTGCTCCTAAAGATAAGGGAATTATTCCCTCAAAACAACCCTAAGAGCATCTTTTCTAACAGAAATGGGACAGCTGGTTGTTCCTGATTGGTTTCAGCATTTTGTACTGGCCAAATAAGGCCAACTGCCCACGTTTTAGAACCTTCTAAATGGCCTTATCTGAATTTCCTATTTACACACCCTTCCCATGACCCCCTGTCACAACCCAAACCCAGACCTGATCGTGATGGCGCCTCTCGTGGGGACAAGGCCAGCCAACTAACTCAATTCATCCTTTTGAAATAGTTAAACAGTTCATAAGCAGTTTAAATATGACTTAATGATATTAATTAGCGGAAGTACAACCCAATACAGCCCAAACCAAGGTGTCACAAGTCACGAGCATCTATTAGAGATACAATTACAAGGTCTAAAATGTACAAAACAGGAATAATGAACGAAAGAGATAAAAGCGGTGCTGCGAACGCCAGCAGTCACCTCGCTAAACTCCTAGAAATCTGCCTCCGATCTGCCAAAACCCGCTACCGGGCGAATAAAATACCTGCATCTGCACACGAGGTGTAGGGAGTAAAGTGAGTACTCCAATTCAGTGAGTAATAAAGGTAAATAACAACTGAGCAGTAAGAAATCACGTAGAGCAAACCATCATGCGGTATAGTAGCAATGTAAAACCTTCTGAGAAAAACAATGAGGCTATGAAATTGTTTGGAATATCTTTGCTCAGTTTAAACCTCTTTTGAAAATGACTCTTTCAACAGCTACGCAAATGAATGCAAAAACAGTTAGTGCCGATAAGCACAGAAAATCCGCCCCTCGGCACAAATACCACAGTATAATAGGTAAATTGACAAGTAAATATGAAAGATGAACACATAAAGGTTTGCCCCTCGGGCTATATCTCAAAACAGTACAAGCCCCTCGGGCTCTCTCTCTTTCTCTCTCTCTCTCTCAGATCACTCTCACAATAGTATCATATAGTAACCGCTGCAGCGTGCAGCCCGATCCACATATCGCTGCGGCGTGCATCCCGATCCATATATCGCTGCGGCGTGCAGCCCGATCCATATATCGTCGACGGCTCTCACTGGGGGTGTGCAGACTCCGAAAGGGGCCGCTTACGGCACAAGCACAATATTAAGCCACCTCGTGGCATCATCTCTCGGCACTCGGCCTCACATCACGCAAGCCACCTCGTGGCATATAAATGTATCTCAGCCCCTCGGCCTCATATCACTCAGCATGACCTCACATATGGCCCTCGACCTCACTCAGTCCGAAAATCATCACAAGCCCCTCGGGCATTTGTAAAACAGTAGTTCTCAGCCCAAAATATCATTTAAGTTTCAAAACTGAGTAAGAGTGGCTGAGTTTGTAAAACAATAGATACCAACAGGACTGAGTTCATGTATAAGTCAAAACAGTGAGGAAAACTGTGATAAAAACTCCCCGAAGGGTTCAAATAATTGGCACGAAGCCCAACTATGGCAATCAGCCCAATTCATGATGATAACAAATAAGTTTCAGTCAAATACGCGGTAAAATCGTCAATCGGGACGGACCAAATCACAATCCCCAACGGTGCTCTACCCCACGCTCGCTATCCGGCGTGCAAGTTACCTCAACATAGCACTACGATGTGCAATCCAGAGTTTCAAACCCTCAGGATATCATTTACAATCATTACTCACCTCGAACCGGCAAAATCTCTAGCTCGCGACGCCTTTTGGTCCTCAAATCGGCCTCCACGAGCGTCGAATCTACCCAAAATCAGAGCGAATACATCACAATATGCTGAGGGAATAAAGGCCAAGCAAAAACAATCAATTACGGGCACAAATCCCGAAATTACCAAAAGCCGAGCCCCAGCCCACTTCTCGAAACTCAGAAATTTTTCACATCATTAGATTCCTTATCTTCCCACGATTTCATACATATCAAAAGTTCTCAATTCGGACCTCAAATGGTCCTTCAAATCCCAATTCAAAGTCCAATTTCTCAAGCTCTAGTTCTTCAATTTTAGGCTTAGTTTCCATGAATTTCTAGGTGGATTTCACAATATAATCAAGTTTTAAGACCAAGATTCTTACCTCAAGTCGATTCCTCTTGAATCCCTCTTTCATCTCCTCCAATAATCTCCAAAAACGAGCAGCCATGGGTGATAATAGACCCAAAATCGTGGACAAGGTGACTTAAAAACATTTTGCCCAGCAACTCCAAATCCTTCTTCGCGATCGCGACAAGGCCATGCGATCGCGAAGCACAAAAATCCAAGGCTTCAAAAATACTCAATGCGAATGCAATGCTCTTTTTCCAAAACTTACGCGAACGCGGACCAGCCTATGCGAACGCGGAGAACAAATCCACTAGGTCCCCAAATCCTTGTAAGCGAACACGTACACACAACCGCGATCGCGAAGCTTCCACCTCCAAAACTACGCGAACGCAAACCCATCACTACGAACGCGAAGAGCAAACCTGGGCCAACAAAAAATCCCTCTACGCGATCGCGAGGGACTTCACGCGATCGCGAAGGCCATTTCTTCTGCAACAACTGAGATGAAAATCTGCAAATTCCAAAATGCCAAAAATGGTCCGATTGACCATCCGAAACTCACCCGAGGCCCCCGCGACCTCAACCAAAACACCAACACGCCCTAAAACCTCATTCAAACTTGTTCCAATCATTAAAAGACCTCAAACAACATCAAATTACTCGAAATTCATCGAATTCGAGCCTAAGTTTCCAAAAACTTCCGAAATACACTTTCGATCAAAAACCCAACCAAACGACGTCCGAATGACCTGAAATTTTGCACACACATCACAAATGAGATAACGAAGCTACGACAACTCTCGGAATTCCATTCCGACCCTCAGATAAAAATATCACCTATCAACCGGAATTCGCCAAAATACTAACCTTGCCAATTCAAGCCAAATCGTTCCACGGACTTCCAATATGCATTCTGATCACGCTCCTAAGTCATAAATCACCTAACGGAGCTAGCCAAATCATAAAAGTTCCAATCCAAACTCATATACAATTAAGTCAACTCTTGGTCAAACCTTTCAAATTCAAAGCTTTCAACTGAGACTGTTCTTTCAAATTCATTCCGATTTTCTCTGAAAACCAAAGCCAACGATCTACATCAGTCATAATGCATTACACGGGGCGAGTCATGCCCGAGAACTGGCCATCAAAGTGCAAAAGCTCAAAACGACTGGCCGGGTCGTTACATCCTCCCCACATAAACACACGTTCGTCCTCGAACGTTCCCAGAGTTGTTCTAGAAGCCAACCAATGGATGAATAACCTTACCAAGCATATACCCGGGTTGATCCCACGTCACCCTGTCTCTTATAGGTCCGATAACACATAGAAACTGAAATGACGCAACCCAACCTAGCCCGTGAATCATAGAACCACATTTTCACTTCTGAAACCATCAATACAATCAAAACCTCAAACCTATTCTCTGAATGGACCCGCACTAGCTCTAGCAGCCCATGCCTGCAACCTCAGGTGCAATTATATGATATACCACATAACTCAAACACATGTAGCGATAACTTCCATTCACAGCGGCTGTCCACAACAACCATTTACCGATAGAAAACCTCTTATCAGCTAAAGTCTCATTCCAACACATTCATATACTGCCAACGATCAATGAAACACGTAATAAACCATAACCATTTCTCAGATCAACCATTCATGAAAGCATTTCTCCTCCAGCAATTACCATAGCAAATTTTTTCGAGTCGAACCTTGATATTAACCTTCCAACATGCTGAAATCAAATCCGATCGTATTCATTAATGATCCCAACGATCTCCTCTAATTCGACACACAACTCTAGTGACATGACACATCAAGAGAGGCCTAAGCCACAACTAGCATAATACGCGCACCACTAAGCAACGTTCCGAACATACCCAATCATGAAAACGACTCAACTGAAAGAGTTGTACCTCAAACTCGCCAGTACCACCACAACACAAGACTGAGAACCCGTCTCACATCATAGAATAGAACACACGAATCTAACCCGCAAAGTTATATTTCCACGTAGCTTCACCGCAATGTGCGATCCTATCCAAACACTGCTCCACATGAGACACCTCAAGTCACTATGCTCGAAATTGACAACCACGCACAATTTGATGTCGGAAACCGAAACAAACCATTACACCCACGGTGAAACAAGTAACACGTACCACGCAACCCGATAAAACATAACCAATATGCCATTCACCGAGCAGCACCCGGTTACTCTTCCCGCTCGACTTCCACTACGAACCCCAACAAAACCGCACCATATGTGCCCATAACCATCAAATCACAACGTCTCACAAAATAGAAGCAACTCATAGATCTCCCAGTTTACCAACAGGCTCAATAACAACCGAATCCATATATCCCTCAACCATACAATTCGGCGCCAACCAAGCCGACTCAAGCTAGGATACGCATCCACATTGGCCTACCAACGAACTCTTTATTAAGGAAATCCTGAAGCTGTCCTCACAACTCCTCAACTTTGCCGGTGCCCTACGATACGGTGCCCGGCACCAAATCAATACCGAAATAAACAACCCTGCCCGGCGATATGCCCGGCCACAAGAAACGCATCCAAAAAGTCCCTCAACACCGGAACTGAATCAATGGTGCACTGACATCCATCACGAAGGTCCAATTAAGAAAAGCAATCCTTCCCAGCCGCCCGCTGGGTCTTTGAAATATAAAACACTCTGCTAGAACATGATCCGACGCACCTCGCCACTCAACCCGTGGCATTTCTGGCATGGCCCATAGCGCAATAGTCCAGAATAACCCAACACTGAGACTACCAGTCTACACCCCAATATCATATCCAAAATCTAACATACCAAGCAAAGAAAGATCCACTCGGGCCTCCAAATCCCGGTAGTCGCTAAATAGTGCCGATACACACGATCTACAACCACATCATAGCCTGTATATGAGAACTTCCGTCTCCACATCCACACGGCACATGAATCATCATATCCGATCCCAATTTCGCCGTCCGAACACATGCACACCTTTAATACCCAATCATTCCACGATAGATACTCTAAAATTTCCCTGTTCCACCAAGCAAACCCGAATACCACCAGTCGACCCAACAAGAAAGTGCTGCAATACTACCGAAGTATTATCAGTTTAATCACATTACCCTTTTTCTGAGACATTTACTCCCGTCAAATCACTTCCAATTAGCAGTACCATTTCCTTGATTATCTGAGGCTACCCGTTGCCTAAGAGTTTTATGAACTTCCTTCCAGAACTGAACTGTAATCTAGCACATGCCAGTCTCGGTCCTCCACAACATACCGCATATACCATACCATCCAAGGATNGTTAGGATAGTTATATAGTTAAAGGGTGTTGAGTTCCCAACCATTTGATCACCAGAGATCAACGGTTGGGATTGAAGGCGCTAAAAGACGTCGTTTGGTTTATTGGGGGGGTCTGGACCGGGTAAGGGACTGGGCTGGGTTGTTTTGGGCGAAATATTTGGGCTTAACACATATTTGGCCCAATTTTGAGTCCAATCAAGACCCTCTTTCTTAAATTGAATTAAACACTTTTAATTTCCAATTTTTAAATACTAATAAACTTAATTAAACCTAAATTAAATCCTAAATAAAACCTAATAATGAAATCGACTTAATTATCTAATTCTAACACTAAATAAATAATTGATTTTAGAGCTAATGTAAGAAAAATACTAAAACTAAAAAAAATGGAACAATGTATATATTTTTTTTATTTTTGTTTTGTTGACGCGATTAATTAACAATTAAACTAACATGCAACTACCAGACTAAGAATGAAATGCATGACACTTGAATATATATTTTTGGGTATTTTTATGCTTTTAATATATGCAAAATGCAACTAATATGCTAACAATTAAGCAAATATTCCTCGAAATTCTATAAAAATTAAAGTAAACTACAAAAAATCTATTTTGTGATTCTGTGGGAGTAATTTGATCGGGCAAAAATCGTGTGCTCACAATCAATTATGGAATCGACTGCCGCTCCTGGGACAACATTGGCTCCTTGGCAGTTCTTGCTTTCTTCTTAGATGCCATGTACTGAAAGTTGAAGGAATGCACTAGTTAGAGGAGGAATAGTT
Source organism: Nicotiana attenuata (assembly GCF_001879085.1). Lineage (NCBI taxonomy): Eukaryota > Viridiplantae > Streptophyta > Magnoliopsida > Solanales > Solanaceae > Nicotiana > Nicotiana attenuata. The sequence goes on along the minus strand of NW_017671301.1, from coordinate 259,265 downwards.
TCATAACAAGTTTTGCCGCACGATCCAAAATATCAAAGAAGGGTGTTATTCCTAAATGCCCAAGTAGCCTCCAACTTATAGATGTGGTCTACTACACACCAATAAGAAGGACTCTACTAGACACGGCTCCGAGACATCCTAGGACACTTTAAAACCTTATGCTCTGATACCAAGTTTGTCACGCCCCAACCTCGGGAGGCGCGACCGGCGCTCAATCGAGTGAACCCGACTAAGCAAGCCTTTTGGACACTTTCTACCCAACTCACTATGATCAAGAAAACCACACTTTCATTTAACTAGACGGTAGGAAAGATCGTACATATCATTGCTAGTTCATTTTATATTACAACCCTTAAACCATAGTTAAGTTTCCAAAATTTCATACAGTTACAGTTTAGGAGAACAAGAGTGTAGAATTACAACACAGTCCGGTGACCCATCCAACACCCGTACATAACCCACACAAACGCCTACGGAGTCTCTAAAGATACACAAAACAGTTATGTTAATGCCGGAAACAAGCCCTAGATATACCTCAAAAAGTGGTAATATATAATAAAAGGTATACTGCATAACCCCTAGAAGAAAAGGGGCTCACCAAGATTGCTAAGAGGAGGATGCTCCGCTACCTGCGATCGGCACTCTCTGATATGGAACCACCTACATCCATTCAAAGATGTAGCGCCCCGCAAAAGGGATGTTAGTACCGTGGAATAGTACTAGTAAGTATAACTAAACATCATCTCATTAGAAAGAACAACAATACATGAATGAAGAAATCATAACGATCAACAAAGGCTTTAAACAATCACCACATCATCAAATAAAGGGATCACATAGTTTTCACAGAATTTCCATATCTTTAGGTTGGGATATTTAATACTGCTACATCATCATTCACAATACCACCACTTTATTTCGCCGGAGTCTGATCACGACCCGATCGGCTAAGTTGCCTCATTTGAGACATGTACCTCAAACACAATTTCATTCTCATTTTCTGGTTTGAATATCAGCATAATACCACCATGTGTGCGGCACGACGATCGATCACGACCAGATCGGCTAAGACGTTTTACCAAGACGTTTCCCTTTCCCATCAATCATCTCACTTCAATTTTTGATTTCACATATACCAGTTCATCGGCACTTGGGGCCACAATTATCACACCATACCTGGCACTAGGCCACATTTCATAACTCAAACTCTTTTCCCCTACATTTCACATAATTTCCACTTTCAACATTAACCTTGCAATTAAGATAATAGGCACATACGAGAGCAATTCAAGTTGTAAGCATAAAGAGGATTTTACATAGTTCGGCATAACAATCTCAATTTAAACTTGACTTGAAATCTAGGCATTTTAACACTTGGTTCACATTCTTCACACATCCTCAATTTACCAAGAATAACATATTGAACACATTGAGACACCCCTTTCACATATATTCTTGCAACACCAATTGATTGAAATAGCAAGCACTACATCAATCAAAATTTGGAACTTACAACATTTGCATGGACATAAAGGGAGCTCAATTTCTAATAAGAGGGGTTTTTAACAATACATACCTCAATAGAGCTTTCCTTAAATTCTTATGATAATTCCGGAACTCTTAGCAACTTCGATCTATTTTTTGAGAATTTCAAGTTTAACCAAAAATTAGAGAGATAATCAAGATTCTAGCTCATTTGAGCACATTGTCAAGCACTAAATGTGCATAAGGATTTTAAGACCTTTTTGTGGAAAATTCTATCATCCTATACCCTAATCATTACATTTTTAGCTCACAATCTCCCCATACCCTTTTATCATACATGCATGCAAGATAATCAGTCCTCATACCCATGCACTCACTTGTTAATTACTTATTTTAGTAGGAATTTTAAAATCAAAGGTTAGGGCACAAGTTCTTATTGCATAATTGGCCGGATCGTTGTCCTCAAAATTATCCATCATTCTCCCTCACTCTGCGGCGACTATGCGGTGTTGTTATTATGCGGTCGCATAATGAGCTGCAGAAACGCGCTCTTCTGAAAAACATTTTTTCTTAACATTTTAATGCACGGATCAATCCTAAAGGTCCGAACCGCGGCTCGCAAGCTCGCCGTGAAAATTTTCTCTTTTTTTATTTTATTTTATAAATTTCTAACACTATTCCTAACTTGGCATTACGAGATTTCGGGTTTTTGAGTAGAAATTTCACGGGGCCTTACATTCTTGGGATTAGTTCTTGTCACTTGAGGAGTTTTCCTATAACAACCACTACCAATCGAGTATTCAGACGGCTCCTTATGAGGCCCTATATTGGAGACGATGTCAATCTCCAGTTGGCTGGTTTAAGCCAGGAGAGGCTAAGTTATTTGGCACATACTCGATTTGAGATGCCTTAGATATGGTCAAGTTGATCCAGGATCGGCTTCGTACAACCCAATCTAGACAGAAGTGTTATGCAGATCAAAAGGTTCAGGATGTTTCATTTATGGTTGGAGAGCGAGTTTTGCTCCGAGTTTCACCTATGAAGGGTGTGATGAGGTTCAGGAAGAAGGGCAACTTGAGCCCTAGGTATATCAGACCTTTTGAGATCCTTGAGAGGATCAGTGAGGTGGCCTACAAGCATGCATTAACACCTAGTTTATCTGCAGTTCATCTTGTATTCCATGTTTCTATGCTCCAAAAGTATTATGGTGATCTGTCTTGTGTTTTGGACTTCATCACAGTCCAACTGGATGAGGATATGACTTATTTTGAGGAGCCGATGGCAATCTTGGACAGGCAGGTCCAGAAGTTGAGATCCAAGAACATTGCTTAAGTGAAGGTACAATTGAGGGGTCATCCGGTCTAGGAGGCAAAATGGGAGACCGATCATGACATGTGAAGTCGTTATCCTCATCTATTCATCACTTCAGGTATATCCTTATGCACGTTCGAGGACAAACATTTATTTTAAGAGAGGGAGAACGTAACGACCCGACCGGTCATTTCGTGTAATTGTGCCCCTATTCTCTATGTGATGCTTCACATATGTGTGTTTATGGTTTTATGACTTGCGAGGCTGGTTAGTTTCGTTCCGGGAAGCTTTCGGGTTGATTCGGACCCTTTGATTCTTGACTTGACGCTTATATTAGAAATGTTTACCAAACTTCGACTTTTGTGAAAATGACTCTGGAACGATGTTTTAATGGCTCCGATAGCTTTGTATCATGATTTTGGTCTTGGGCATATGCCCGAAATTGATTTTGGAAGTCAGAAGTTTAATTTTTGTTGTTTTACCGAAATTTTCCAATTTGAAGTTAAAAAGTTTGACTGTAGGTTCACATTTAGCTATCGAGCTTGGAATATGATTTTGGGACTTAGAATAGGTCTGTTATTATATTTAGAACTTTTCTACAAAATCCGATTTCATTTGGAGTTCAACAGATAGGATTCGGGGGTCTTGTTGCAATTCTAGAAGTTCGTGAAATTTACTTTGAAACTTATGCGTTTAAGTGTTCAATTCGTAGTTTTAGATGTTATTTTTGTGTTTTGATTGTGCGAGCGAGTTTGTATGATTTTTTTAGACTTGTGTGGATGTTTAGTTTGGAGCCCCAAGGGATGAGTTTCGGACATGTTTTAGAGGGTTTTTGAACTGACAATGAACTGCCGGTGCTACCGGTGCTCAGTTATCGCAATTGCAAAGACCAGCCTTAAAATTGCAAAGGTGACTGTAGGGGGCTAAAATGTCGCAATTGCGACTTTCCCTTCACATTTGCGAAGTCTGCTGGTTATTGACTTAGTTAACATTTGGAAACATTTGTTCGCTTTTGCGAGATTTTCAGCTTTGCAATTGCGATAATGGATGGGGTTGTCATTGTTTGCAAATGTGAGCCCTGGTCTGCAATTGTGAGGGTTCGCAAATGCGACACCTTCAGCTAGACAAAAGGGCCGGGAGACGGGATTTTACAACATATTCTCTCATTTTAGAATCCTAGACTCGGTAGGAGGCGATTTCGAGAGGGGATTTTCATATATAGACTTTCGGTAGGTGATTCTAATTTATTTCTAATCATATTCCATCAATATATCTTAGACTTTAGCGTCAAAATCATGGGAATCAATTTGTGAAACTTTGTCAAGTTTTTAAAAAAATAGAATTTGAGTTTCGAGAGTCGATTTGTACTCAGATTTTGAAACTAATTTTATATATGGACTCGTGGGTCATGAGTAGTCGGAATCTACCATTGGACCCGGGTTTTGACCGGGCGGGTCCTAGATTGACTTTTATTCACTTTTTTGGAAAAATTATAAAGATCTTAGCTTTATCTATTTTAATTGATTTTTCCTGCATTGTTTGATGATATTAAGTCGATTTTGGTTACATTTGAGCCGTGTGGGGGCGTATTGTAGGGGGAAATCTATTTCCGAGAGTTGAACTGGCCTAGTTGAGGTAAATATCTTGCCTAACTTTGTAGGGGGGAGGGGGGGCTACCCCTTCGAATTTGGGATTGATTGTGTCATTTGTGATATGTGAAAGCTATGTACGCAATGTGATTAGTGGATACACGTGTTATATGTGGTTTTTGACCGGTTTAGGATACTTAGACTCTTTCTATGCTTTAATTGAATTGTCATATCATATTCTAAATTCCCTTAGTCAATCTATTCTTACTTTTGTTAGTTTATTCTTACATGCCTTAAATGACTTTGTTAACACTTCTTCTACATCCTACTTGAAAAGTTGCTCTTATGCCTTAGTTGAACTTGTTGCCTCTTTTATTGTTACATGTTATCTCTTTCATTGTTGATCATCATTATTTGAAGTTACTGTTACATGCTATCTCTTTCATTGTTGATTATCATTATTTGATGTTATTGTTACATATAATCTCTTTCATTTTTGATTATCGTTCTTTGAAGTCATCGATATATTTATCTCTTTCATTGTGAATTATTCTTATTTAGTATCGTGGTTATACATTGTCTTTCTCCTTGTTGAGTTATTGGTGTTGATGTTGTGAAAGTTGTTATCACATTGAGGTCAAGTGTTAATTGTTGAGACATCTTTCTTGTTGACAAATTTATATTCACTGTTATTGTTGGTATTCTTGTACACATTGTGGTTGAGACATGGGCTATTTTTGTTAAAATATTGATATTGTTGATCACTGGAAAGTTGTGATAAATGGGAACTTATGGTACGAGTTATTGTTGTGATGTGATATTGACGCACATGCAGCGATATAAGGATAGGGGTTAATATGCATGCTGCAACATAAGGTGGGAACTTATGTGCGTGTTGTTTGTAAGGGAATTACGTGAAGCCACACGGCGACATAAGGTGTGAACTTATGTGCGTGTTGGTTGTAAGGGATTTACGTGAAGCCACGCGACGCCACGAGGTGGGCTAAAGTGCGTGTAGCTATTTCGAGGAAAGCGTTTTCAAAACTATTTTAATGTAAGGCTCACAGGGAGGTATAAGGAAATATTGTGATTGAAATTGAGAAATGTGAATACGAGGTGGTACCTTGGTTGTGATTCTTGTTATATATGAGGCGGTACCTCAGTTGTGATTTTTATTATACACGAGGCGGCACCTCGGTGTTATTCTTGTATTTTCTCTCATTTTGCAAAGAGTTATTTGATGGGAACACTTCTTGTTGTTTTGATCTTTCTTGTTCTATGAGTTGTTGTCCGTATATGAACATTGTAGTTCTTTTCAGAATTGTTTCATTGATGTTATTTCTATGCTTACAACCCTTTTATTAGCCTGTGTTATTGACTTGTTTTATATTACATATTTCTCTGCTTTCCACAACTTCTTGTTATTACATTTTCATTATATGTATTATATCCTAGTAGGTGTCTTGACATGACCTCGTCACTACTGTATCGAGGCTAGACTTGATACTTACTGGGTACCGTTGTGGTGTACTCATACTACGCTTCTGCACATTTTTTTGTGCAGATCTAGGTACGTCTGCTCGTGCCGGACGTTAGTGATCGAGTGTTAGCAGCTTTTGGAGACTTCAAGTTATACCTGTTCGGCGTCCGCAAGCCTCGGAGTCACATTCCCTTATCTTTACTTATTGTTGTATTTTCATTCAGACAGTGATATATTAGACATTCTAGTATCACTCTACAAAGCTTATGACTCACTTCCACCGGTTTTGAGAAAATGTTTGTTGAGATTCTGTTTCTGGAGATTTTATTAGTTTATTAGACTTGTTTTAGTATTTTTGTTAATTATTTTTTTCAAGCTATTATTGAATGTTAGGCTTACCTAGTCGTAGAGACTAGGTGCCATCACGACATCCTACAGAGGGAAGCCATTTTTGCGTAAAAAGAATTACGGGCTAGTACTAGGGGAGAGGGGACCCAACAACAAAATAATGTGGAAATAAAATTGTATAACCAATTAAAATGTTGCTATTTAAAACATAGTTATAGTTTAAAAATTAGTGCAAATATAACCACTACCAGATTTGAACGGCAGAGACTTAATTCTTTTGTAACTCTTCCTCCTCTTCTTAATCATAAGTGTTGAATTAAAACTTTATCTTGATATGCAAAAATTGACATTGGCTATATTTTTGAATTTTCTACAAGAGATGGATTTGTAATGGAGACCAAGGTGGTAAGAAGTGTTGGGTCATGCCCATGTTGTCCAGCCAAAGGCTCAGTGACCTAATTCTATTCTCTTTTGGTTTCCATTCCTATTCGGAATTGGATTCGATTTTTATTCTTATTTAGAGTCAGTTTTGGCTCTAAAAGAAAGCACCACTCATTATCTATAAATAGAGAAACCTTGGAGAATTTTCCTATGCTCATTGGTATATGTCTTTGGAAGATTTTAGCACATAAGAGTGCTTTTTAGAGAGCTTTTACCAAGAGAGAAGAGAGAAGTAAAAGTGTTTGTTTTGCTGCAGATTTTTGTTCCGACGAGCCAGATTAAAATCATGTTTTCTGATTTATTCACCGTTGGATCAAGCTGAAATTTTGACTGAGTGTTTTTAGCATCTTGGTCTTTGATTTGAACGGTGGAGATCAGATTGGATGTCTGTAGCCTCTGATTTCGAGCCCCGAACAGCCGCTCTATTTTGTAACTTCTCCTCTTTCTTCAATTGACTTGTTATTGCTCTTGTTGCTTCGATTTTGGAACTTATTGTGTAGCCGATCCGGAGAAATTTTATAACCCTCTTATTGTTATGGTGGAGCTTTTTGGATCTTTGTGATCCCATAGTTTCACCTTCGATTTGAAGGGTTTTCCACATTAAAATTAGGTGTTCTTTATCTTCTTCATATTCGTGTTTGCCTTTTTTAGATATATAGTGGTGTCAGAGCCTTGGATATTTATCTGAGATTTTTTATGGAATGGAGGCAGATATGAGCAAGTTGTATGTTTAAACGGGAGCAATTATAATATTTGGAGAAGCAATGTGAAAGATTTGTTGTTCGTACGAAAATGCATCTACCCGTTTCCACAGCTCATATATAAACCCGAGAGTATATCTGATAAAGATTGAGATTTCGAGTACCAACAAGTATATAGATATATAAGACAATGGGTTAAAGACAATGTTCACAATCATATTGTTATTAAGACACATGCGAGATCATTTCGGGAAAAGCTAGAGACTCTTTATGTTTCAAAAACTAGGAACAACAAGTTGTTCATGCTAAAGCAATTGATAAATTTTAAATACAAGGAGGTAAGTCCTATCCTTGATCATATAAATGATTTTTAGGGTGTCATTAACCAGCAGTCTGGAATGTGAGTTAATTTTGATGATGACATACAAAGACTTTGTCTTCTTAATACTCTACCACATTCTTTAGAAACTCTTCGTGTTTCTTTGATTTATTCAGCTTCTAGTTGTAAGGTGACCATGAAATATGCCAAGAGTGGTGTGTTGAACGAAGAAGTAAGGAGAAAATCTCATCCTTCGTCCTCACAAGCAGATATCTTGGTTACAAAAGACCGGGGGAGAGACAGAACAAGAGGTTCGAGGAATAAAGGTAAAAGCAAAAGTAAGTCAAGGTCCAAATACTATAACTTCACGTGCAACCACTATGGCATGAATAGACATATCAGAAGATTCTGCCACAAGTTGAAGCAAGACACTAGAGATGGAAAGAAAGTTGAAAATAACGAGAGCAATGTTGCTGCTATTGTTCGAGATGATCTTCTTTTTGCTTATGATGAAAACGTTATCAATTTGGTATCCCACGAGATGAGCTGGATAATAGATCCCGGAGCTACCTCACATGTCACACCAAGAAAAGACTTTTTCTCATCTTATACCCCGGTTGATTCTGTAGTGTTAATGAAGGGCAATGCCAGTGAAGTTAAGGTGTTTGGTGTTGGCACAATTTTATTTGAAAAAACTAATAATGGTTCAATGTTAGTTCATGAAAATTTCAGGCATTCTCCATACTTTCCTTTTAATTTGATCTCCAAAGGAATATTAAATGATGAAGGTTATCGTAATGCCCTCTTTAATGATCAATGGAAGCTCACCAAGGGCTCATTAGTAGTGGCTCGAGAAGTCGTCTTCTCATTTATATGTGACACAGGGCTCTACTCTTAATGACTCCATAAATTTGGTGGAAAATGACACTTTATCAGAATTGTGGTACAGAAGATTAAGTCAAATGAGCGAGTGGGGGATTACGTATTTGGCTAAGAGAAGTTTGCTTTCTAGATTGAAACAAGCAAATCTGAAATGGTGTATCCATTGTTTAGCTGGCAAATAGAAAATGGTTTCTTTTACTAGCCATCCCCCTTTAAGAAAGCCCAAATAATTGGAGTTAGGGCACTCTGATTTGATTGGTCCCTTTAAAGTAAAGTCAAAAGGTAGTGCACTTTATTTGGTGACCTTCATTCTCGCAAGCTCTGGGTGTAGCCTTTGAAATTCAAAGATCAAGCACTTGGCGCGTTTAAGGAGTTTCAGGCCTTAGCTGAGAGACAGATAGGGAAGAAACTAAAATTCATTTGCACTGACAATGGTGGTCCCTTTGATAACAATTGCAAAGGGAATTCATCGTCAGAAAACACCGCCGAATATGCCTCAATTGAATGGTTTTGCAGAGAGAATAAATAGAACTCTAGTTGAGATTTAGATGCTTGCCTTTAGAGGCTAAACTTCCAAATACGTTTTGGGCAGAAGCATTTAATATTGTTGCTTATCTTATCAATTTGTCTCCTGCCGTTAATTTGGTTAGTGATATTCCAGACAGAGTTTTGTTCTCCCAAGATGTTTCTTATGATCACCTAAGAGTTTTTGGGTGTAAAGCTTGTGTGCATTTTCCTAAAAAAGAGAGATCAAAGATGGATGTCAAAACTAAAGAGTGAATCTTTATTAGTTATGGTCAAGATGAGTTTGGGTATTGTTTTATGATCCAATTGATAATAAACTTATTAGAAATCATGATGCAATATTCTTTGAAGACCAGATTATTAAAGATATTCACAAAGCTGAGAAGATATGTTCTCAGAGTAAAAAGAGCTTAGTTGATATTGATCAGGCTTCTATTGCTAAGACACCAATTGCACATGAAGGAACCCGGGATGTTATCAATGCTCCAATTGATGAAGTTGTGGTTGATCAAAAACCGATTCCTGCCCAGGTAACACTTCGAATGCTCCTGAAACCTCTCTTAGAAGATCTACAAGGGAGAAGCAAAAATCTATGTGCTATCCACTTGATGAGTATGTACTTTTAACTGATATGGGAGAACCTGAGAGTTGTCATCAAATCATACAAGATACTTACAAAGATCAGCGGATAAAAGCCATAGAAAATGATATGAAGTCACTCCATGAAAATGGCACATAAAAGTTACTGAAATTGCCGAAAGGTAAGAGAGCTTTCTCCAACCAATGGATATTCAGAGTAAAGCAAGAACAACATACCTCTATGCCTAGGTACAAGGTGAGTTAGTTGTTAAGGGTTTTGGCAAGAGGAAGATAGTTGACTTTGATGAAATTTGCTCTCCAGTGTTAAAGATGTGTTTTTTTTGTGTTGTTCTGGGCTTAGCCGCAAGTCTAGATTTATAGGTTGAGAAGATAAATATCAAGAATAATTTTCTTCATAGTGATTTATATAAGGAGATTTATATGAAGTAATATGAGGATTTCGTAGTTAAGCATACAAAAAAGTATGCGTGTTGTAGAAAATTGGCAGGCATGAAGCGTATCAATAGTTCCTCTACTTAAAGAAATATTTGCCCCTTCGCTGGAGGGAGAGTTTGTTGGCTCATGCTGTCACGACCCAAAACCCCGCACTAGTCGTGATGGCGCCTCTCGTGAAGACAAGGCCAGCCAACTAACCCAAATAGTCCCTTTCAAAGTAGTTAAACATAAATGAATAGCAAAATACAACTTGAGGACATTAATTAACGAAGTTTACAACCCAACACAGCCCGACCGGGGTGTCACAAGTCCCGAGCATCTAGAAAAGTCTAAATACAACTACAGGGCCAACAATATACAGAATAAAATTTAGAACAAAAGGAAGTAATCCGGTGCCGCGAACGCTGGCGGTCACTCTGCTCAGCTACGATAGCAATACCTTCAACCAGCTCAAAACCCACTACCGGGTGAACAATACCTGCATCTGCACGCGAGGTGCAGGGAGTAAAGTGAGTACTCCAACTCAGTGAGTAATAAAAGTAAATAATAACTGAGCAGCAACAAATCACGTAAAGCAACCAACATGCCTTACAAAAGCCGGGTGCAATTTTCTGAGAAAAATAGTGAAATCTGTGAAATCTTTAGAAATACCTTGGCTCAGTTCAAAAAAATGATCTTTTCAGTGATTATGAAAACGATTTCAAAACAGTTAGTGCTGATACGCACAGAAAATCCGCCCCTCGGGCACAAATACCACGGTATAACAGGTAAAGAGGCAAATAAGTATGCAAGATGAGCACATAAAAGTTTGCCCCTCGGGCAATATCTCAAAACAGTACCGGCCCCTCGGGCATGATTTATATTCCTGGTCAGTCATTGTTACCTGACCGGTCAGCCATTGTTACCTGACAAAATGCGTATTACAGTGCCATTGTTACCACTGGTCAGTCATTGTTACCTGACTGGTCAGTCATTGTTACTTGACCAAAACGCGTACAACAGTGCCATTGTTACCACTGTCTAACATTTATCCGCTCTAGATGGGTACCCGCGCTCACTGTGGGGGTGCAGACTCCGGAGGGGCTCCTACAACCCAAGCGTTATATCATCGTAAGGCCTGAAAGCCTGTACATATCAACATGAGGCCTGAAAGCCTTCTCACAATACACTCGAGGCCTGAAAGCCTCCTCACATATCACTCGAGGCTTGAATGCCTCCTCACATATCACTCGAGGCCTGAAAGCCTCCTCACATCACTCGACATATCCTCACATATGGCCCTCGGCCTCAATCAGTCAAAAAATAATCATAAGCCCCTCAGGCATCAGTAGAGACAATAATGCTCAGCTCAAACAATAGTTCAAACATCAGTTAAAACTCAAGGTTGTGTAAAAATATAGCTGAGTTCATGAAACAGTGTAATTTAAATGGACTGAGTTCAAATAATATTTCAAATAGTGAGGAAAATAGTGATGATAGCTCACAAGGACTTTAAACAGTCGGCAATAAGCCCCAAGTATGGCAATCAGCCCATGTCATGATAATATAAAATAAGTTTCAGTCAAATACGCGGTAAAATCAACAATCGGGACGGACCAAGTCACAATCTCCAACGATGCTCTACCCCACGCTCGTTATCCGGCGTGCAAGTCACCTCAATATAGCACTACAGTGTGCAAATTCGGGGTTTCAAACCCTTAGGATATCATTTACAATCATTACTCACCTCGAACCGGTGAAATCTCTAGCTCGCGATGCCCTTGCCCCATCAAATCGGCCTCCACGCGCGTCGAATCTAAACAAAATCAGAGCGAATACATCACAATATGCTAAGGGAAAAATACCCAATAGAAAACAATCAAAAATATCAAAAATCTCGAAATTAGCAAAACCCGAGCCCTGGGCCCACTTCTCGAAAAGTCAGAAAATTAACATCAATTGATTCCTCATCTTCTCACAAGTTCATACATACGAAGAACTTTCAAATCCGAGCTCAAATGACCCATCAAATCTCAATTTAACATCTCAAAATCCCAAGCCCTAGTTCATCAATTTTAGGCTTAATTTCCATGAATTTCTAGGTTAATTTCATATATAATCATGTTTTTAACTCATAAAACTTAACTCCAGTCAATCTCAGTCGAAACCCTCTTCAATTGCTCCCAAAAAGCTCTCAAGATGTTCAACAATGGAGGAAAATACCCTTAGCTCGCGGATGAAATGTTATTTTAAAAATCTCCTCTGCCCGGCATTTTTTCGCTTATGCGGTCCCGTTTCCGCTTATGGGGACCGCTTCTGCGACTTTTATACCGGTTCTGCGGTTTTCTACTTAAAGGCTTTGACCACTTCTGCGGCCCAGAAATCGCACCAGCGGGACCGCTTCTGCGGCCCAAACTTCCGCTTCTGCGGAAAACCCAACTCAAGCTCCAACCGCTTCTGCGGTTCCCCAATCGCATAAGCGATACCGCTTCTGCGGTCCAAATTCCGCAGAAGCGAAAACATACCAGAAGCAGCAGACTTAGCACATGAAAAATTCCAAAACTCTCCTTTTAACCATCCGAACTCACCCCGAGGCCCTCGGGACCTCAACCAAAAATACCAATACGTCCTAAAACGTTATTCAAACTTGTTCCAATCATAAAAACACAACGATTAACACTAAAACCATCAAATTACATCAAATCCAAGTCTAAGTTCTTCAAATTCTTCCAAAACTCGCATTCGATCAAAAACCAAACCAAACCACCTCCGAATCATCTGAAATTTTGCACACACATCCCAAAATACCTAACAAAGCTACTACAACTCTCGGAATTCCATTCCAACCCTCGGATCAAAATCTCACCTATCAACCGGAATTCGCCAAAACACTAACTTCGCCGATTCAAGGCTAATTCTACACCGGACCTCCAAAATCAATTCCAACCACACTCCTAAGTCAAAAATCATCCCCCGAAGCTAACCGAATCACCGAAAATCACATCCGAGCCCTATAACTCATAAGTCAACCTCCGGTTGACTTTTCCAAACCAAGCCTTCCTTAAAGAGACTAAGTGTCTCATTTCTTATCAAAACCAATCCAAATCAACTCTAACACACCAAATACCGATGGGGGAAACGGGGCGGTAGCTCCTGAGACGACGGGTCGGGTCGTCACATCCTCCCCAACTTAAACAATCGCTCGTCCTCGAGCGTACCCAGAGTTGCCCTAGAAGCCAACCAATAGCTGAATGACCTTACCAAGCATATACCCGGGGGTGATCCCACGTCACCCTATCTCGCATAGGTCCGATAACATAACATAGCTGAAATTCCACAATCCATCTAGTCCATAAACCATAGAACCACATTGCTCTTTCCGGAATCATACACAAAAGTCAGAACCTCACATCGATATTCAGAATAAGCCCGAACCAGCTGTAATAACCCATACCTGCAACCTCAGGTGCAATCACATGATAGCCTACATAACCCAAACGCTCGAAATGATAACTTCTATTCACAGCAGTTGTCCACAAAACCCGAATACCAGTAGAAAACCTCTTATCAACTAAGGTCTTATTCCAACACTTTCATATACTGCCAACGATAAATGAAACACGCAATAAACCGTAATCCATTACTCAGATCAACCATTCATGAAGCCACTTCCCTTTTGACTAATACCACAGCAGATTCCGAGCCGAACCTCGATTTTATCCTCTCAACAAGCTGAAATCAAATCCATTCGTGTTCATTAATGACCCCAACGATCACCTCGAACCCAACACACCACTCTGGTGGTATGACACCTCAATGCAGGCCTAAGCCACAACTTGCATAATACGCGCATCAATAAGAAACGGTCTGAACATACTCAAATCACGAAAAATGACTCAAACAAAAGAGTTGTACCTCAAGCTCATCAGTACCATCACCATACAAGGCTGAGACCCCGTCTCACATCATAGAAATAGAACACCTGAATCTACCCCGAAAGGTCATATCTCCACGTGGCCTCGCCACAATGCACGATCCTATCCAAACACTGTTACCCATGAAACACCTCAGGTCACTATGCTCAAAATCGACAGCCACGCATAATTTGATGTCTGAAACCCAAGAAATTCATTACACCCATGGTGAAACAAATAACATACGACATGCAACCCGATAGGTCATAACCAACACTCCGTTTACCGAGCAACATCCAATTACTCTTCCCGCTCGACTTTCACTATGAATCCCCAATAAAACCGCACCGAGTGCCCATAATCAACAAATCCTAACGTCCCACAACATAAAATAGCAACTTAAGCTGAATACGTAGCCACATCGGCCTACCAATGAACTCATTACCAAGGAAGCCTGAAGATGCTCCTTCCACTACTATAACTCCTGCCAGAGCCGTACGATACGGTGCCCGGCACCAAATCAATATCGAAATCCACAACCTCGCCAGGCGACATGCCCAGCCACAAGAAACGCATCCGAAAAGTCCCTCAATACCGGAACTGAACCAATGGTGGAAACCTGTGCACTGACATCCATCACGAAGGCCCAATTAAGAAAAGCAGTCCTTCCCAGCCATCCGCTGGTCTTTGGAAATGCAAATTACTCTGCTAGAACATGATCCGATGTACCTCGCCACTCAACCCGTGGCATTTGGCATAGCCCATAGCGCAATAGTCTAGAATAACCCAACACTGAGACAGCCAGTCTACACCCCAACATCATATACAAAACCTAACATACCAAGCAAAGGAAGATCCACTCGGGCCTCCAAATCCCAATAGCCGCTAAACGGTGCCGATACACACGATCCACAACCACTACATAGTCTGTACCTGAGAACTCCCAGTCTCAAACTCCATATAGCACAAGAATCACCATACCTAATCCCAAATTCCGCCGTATGATTATATATCACACCTCAAGTACCCAATATTTCCACGGAAGATATTCAAAAGTTCCCCTGTGCCTTCAAACAAACTCAGATATCAGCAGTTGATCCACAAAAAAAAGGTGCCGCAATACTACCGAAGTATCATCAGTTTAATTACATTACCTTTTCCTGAGACGTATACTCTCGTCAAATCACTTCCACAGTATCATTTCCTTGATTATCTGAGGCTACCCGTTGCCTAGGAGTCTTATGAAATTCCTTTCAGAACTAAACTGTAACCCAACACACGCCAGTCTCCGTCCTCTACAACATGCCGCATATACCATACCATCCAGGAATAACATGAAAACTTTTATCTCCTTTCCGAGCCACAGAAATCTACTCACTCAACTAGTCACGCACTTCCCTTGATCCCATCTAGAAGAAAAATCATTACACATTCCATGCTTCGCATGCCCATAGAAGATATACACATCTCCAAACCACGGTGAAACCCAACAAGAATTCTCTCCCAATTCCATTTGTACAAGCTAAACTGTTAGGACTGAACCCTTCTATCCAAAACAAGCTAAGCAAGTTGTCAGAACTCAAAAGCTTTGCTGCACAAACCTGCAAGGGCTCATTACCTCGAACACATACAAAGAATTAATCATATCCTTACCATACCGATTCGGTCTACTATCAAGCTATTCCATCTATCTAATTTCCCTTTTGATTCATCATCAACTTGATATTCCCTCTTGCTGTAGCACCACAGTTCCTTAACCCAGGCTCACTACACGAGACCCAAGCACAAGACCACACTGTCTAAGACTCATAAGCCACTGAATACTCTCTCAAATGTTCCCAGAAATACCACATTCCAGAATACTTTACTCTGAAGAACTTCCTGCGAATCTAAATTCGTTACCTTTACTTTCCAGATACTGATACATAGAATCCCATAATTAGCATAAAATACCACAAGTCTTGACCTTTCCGATGAAAACACAGTTTCTAACCACACATACAACTTTAAGATACCCGATTGTTCCCTGTGGACTCTTGAACACATTGGAACCATTTTCGAAAGTCATTCACTCTTATTCAAACTGCAAATTACCTGACTTAACGAACAGAACCACTCGTGCCTTATTGGCACTCCGATACCGCAAAATGAGATCCTCATCCCAACACAACCAAGCAACTTCCTGCTCTATGCATCGAGCATTCTTTACCAACAACTCTAGACATTCCGTGTGGAACATAATATAACCTTTGTCAAAATATTTTTTTTTCCTTTACTCTAGTCATAGCTGACTCACCTGTACGCTCCAACTGAAGACAACATAGCGCATGACCGTACAATTAGCTAATTAATAGCAAACTCCCCAACTTGGCTCGAAGCCATATATCAAGACATACTCAAGGACTCATAACACTTTTACTCTAATGATGCCACAATGCCATAGTGAGATTAAACTCAAATACTGTACAAGTTTGTGAAAACACAGATCATCTAGTACTGTAATCCTCTACAAATCCCGCATTCATCCCCACATCAGTTGAGTCCACCCTCTTGAGCGACCCGAATTTTCAAATTTTGACACGTACCCTTCAATTACACACGAGATCTTCTAACATACACATAAGGATCATACCACTTAAGAACACTCCGCAGGAGATAACCCACCTGCTTCGCCTCAATTTAGTATTTTAGCATACCTTCCACCGTCATACACATTACACAGTCATTTAGTCTTCCTGAGTCTGAAATCATACCGCCACATGTAACACACTTCACTCCCCAACTAGGGGACACGAAAATATTCTTCACACGCCCATACTCGGGCTACACATCAAATCACAATAGGAAACAAACACTTAACAGTTCATCTATTATCCAGTAGACTTCTTCGTCACTACCAAGTCATATAGATACATCTCGCAGTACAAACATACTCATCACATGGATGTCCAACCGCCATTCCGGCTAATAGGGACAATACCGAACATATAAGTTCAAAACATCTGCTCACACAATCAGCACCTCGCTGCTCAAGCCATAGGCAAATATCCGGCCTCAAGTCCTCCAGACTGGCCCAACATAAACTCACGGAGATTACATCTCGCCCCTTGATCTGGGAATCACAAGCCATCAAGGAACATCTGATACTGAGCGCCCATGCGCGCATACAAACGCATGGGAGGAATTTCAAGAGTTTCTTTTCAAGCTGAATCAAGGATGCACGATAAGAATTCAAGAATGTGAAGTTTTCCTAAAGGTTCTGTAGCCTCTCGAGGATAAATACAGACGTCTCCGTACCGATCCGCGAGACTCTACTAAACCTGCTCATAACTCGTGAGACCTAGTAACCTAGGCTCTAATACCAACTTGTCACGACCCAAAACCCCGCACTAGTCGTGATGGCGCCTCTCGTGAAGACAAGGCCAGCCAACTAACCCAAATAGTCCCTTTCAAAGTAGTAAAACATAAATGAATAGCAAAATACGACTTAAGGACATTAATTAACGAATTTTACAACCCAACAAAGCCCGACCGGGGTGTCACAAGTCACGAGCATCTAGAAAAGTCTAAGTACAACTACAGGGCCAACAATATACGGAATAAAATTTATAACAAAAGGAAGTAATCCGGTGCCGCGAATGCTGGCGGTCACTCTGCTCAGCTATGATAGCAATACCTTCAACCAGCTCAAAACCCACTACCGGGTGAACAATACCTGCATCTGCATGCGAGGTGCAGGGAGTAAAGTGAGTACTCCAACTCAGTGAGTAATAAAAGTAAATAATAACTGAACAGCAAGAAATCACGTAAAGCAACCAACATGCCATACAGAAGCCGGGTGCAATTTTCTGAGAAAAATAGTGAAATATGTGAAATCTTTAGAAATACCTTGGCTCAGTTCAAATCTCTTTTAAAAATGATCTTTTCAGTGATTATGAAAACGATTTCAAACTAGTTAGTGCTGATACGCACAGAAAATCCGCCCCTCGGGAACAAATACCACGGTATAACAAGTAAAGAGGCAAATAAGTATGCAAGATGAGCACATAAAAGTTCGCCCCTCGGGTAATATCTCAAAACAGTACCGGCCCCTCGGGCATGATTTATATTCCTGGTCAGTCATTGTAACCTGACCGGTCAGCCATTGTTACCTGACCAAAACGCGTATTACAGTGCCATTGTTACCACTGGTCAGTCATTGTTACCTGACTGGTTGTTACCACTGTCTAACATTTATCCGCTCTAGATGGGTACCCGCGCTCACTCTGGGGGTGCAGACTCCGGAGGGGCTCCTACAGCCCAAGCGCTATATCATCATAAGGCCTGAAAGCCTGTACATATCAACATGAGGCCTGAAAGCCTTCTCACAATACACTCGAGGCCTGAAAGCCTCCTCGCATATCACTCGAGGCCTGAAAGCCTCCTCACATCACTCGACATATCCTCACATATGGACCTCGGCCTCAATCAGTCAAAAAATAATCATAAGCCCCTCAAGCATCAGTAGAGACAATAATGCTCAGCTCAAACAATAGTTCAAACATCAGTTAAAACTCAAGGTTGTGTAAAAATATAGCTGAGTTCATGAAACAGTGTAATTCAAATGGACTGAGTTCAAATAATATTTCAAATAGTGAGAAAAACAGTGATGATAGCTCACAAGGATTTTAAACAGTCGGCAATAAGCCCCAAGTATGGCAATCAACCCAAGTCATGATCATATCAAATAAGTTTCAGTCAAAACACGCGGTAAAATCAACAATCGGGACGGACCAAGTCACAATCCCCAACGGTGCTCTACCCCACGCTCGCTATCCGGCGTGCAAGTCACCTCAATATAGCACTACGGCATGCAAATCCGAGGTTTGAAACCCTCAGGATATCATTTACAATCATTACTCACCTCGAACCGGTGAAATCTCTAGCTCGCGACGCCCTTGCCCCATCAAATCGGCCTCCACGCGCGTCGAATCTAACCAAAATCAGAGCGAATACATCACAATATGCTAAGGGAAAAATACCCATTAGAAAACAATCAAAAATATCAAAAATCTCGAAATTAGCAAAACCCGAGCCCCGGGCCCACTTCTCGAAAAGTCATAAAATTAACATCAATGGATTCCTCATCTTCTCACGAGTTCATACATACTAAGAACTCTCAAATCCGAGCTCAAATGACCCATCAAATCCCAATTTAACATCTCAAAATCCCAAGCCCTAGTTCATCAATTTTAGGCTTAATTTCCATGAATTTATAGGTTAATTTCACATATAATCATGTTTTTAACTCATAAAACTTACCTCCAGTCAATCTAAGTTGAAACCCTCTTCAATTGCTCCCAAAAAGCTCTCAAGATGTTCAACAATGGAGGAAAATACCCTTAGCTCGCGGATGAAATGTTATTTTAAAAATCTTCTCTGCCCAGCTCTTTTTCGCTTATGTGATCCCGTTTCCGCTTATGCAGGACCGCTTCTGCGACTTTTATACCGGTTCTGGGGTTTTCCACTTAAAGGCTTTGACCGCTTCTGCGGCCCAGAAATCGCACCAGCGGGACCGCTTATGCGGCCCAAACTTCCGCTTCTGCGGAAAACCCAACTCAAGCTCCAACCGCTTCTGCGGTTCCCCAATTGCATAAGCGATACCGCTTCTGCGGTCCAAATTCCGCAGAAGCGGAAACATACCAGAAGCAGCAGACTTAGCACATGAAAAATTCCAAAACTCTCCTTTTAACCATCCGAACTCACCCCGAGGCCCTCGGGACCTCAACCAAAAATACCAATACGTCCTAAAACGTTATTCAAACTTGTTCCAATCATAAAAACACCACGATTAACACTAAAACCATCAAATTACATCAAATCCAAGCCTAAGTTCTTCAAATTCTTCCGAAACTCGCATTCGGTCAAAAACCAAACCAAACCACCTCCAAATCATCTGAAATTTTGCACACACATCCCAAATCACCTAACAAAGCTACTGCAACTCTCGGAATTCCATTACCCTCGGATCAAAATCTCACCTATCAAACGGAATTCGCCAAAACACTAACTTCGCCGATTCAAGTCTAATTCTACACCGGACATCCAAAATCAATTCCGACCATACTCCTAAGTCATAAATCATCCCCCGAAGCTAATCGAATCACCGAAAATCACATCCGAGCCCTATAACTCATAAGTCAACCTCCGGTTGACTTTTCCAAACCAAGCCTTCCTTAAAGAGACTAAGTGTCTCATTTCTTATCAAAAACCAATCCAAATCAACTCTAACACACCAAATACCGATAACGAAACATGAAGAAGCATAAAATGGGGGAAACGGGGCGGTAGCTCCTGAGACGACGGGTCGGATCGTCACACATGTCCATGTTGTCCAGCCAAAGACCTAATAGCCTCTTCTATTTTCTTTTGGTTTTCATTCCTATTCGGAAATGGATTCGACTTTTATTCATATTTTGAGTTGGTTTTGGCTAAAATAAAAAGCATCACTCATTATCATAAATAGAGCAACCTTGTAAAACTGCTCTATGCTCATTAGGATATGTCTTAGAAAGACATTAACACATAAGAGTAGTCTTTGAGAGAGCTTTCACCAAGAGAGAAGAGAGAAGGAAAAGTGTTTGTTTTGCTGTAGATTTTTTATCCGACCAGCCATGTCCAAATCATGATTTCCGATTCATCCACTGTTGGATAGGGCTGAAATATTGACTAAGTGTTCTTAATATATTATTCTTTGATTTAAACATTGGAGGTCAGATTTGGAGGCCTGTAGCATTCGATTTAGAGACCCGAACAGTAGCTCTATTTTGTGACTTCTTCTTTTTCTTCAATTGATTTGTTGTTACTATTGTTGCTTCGTGTTTGGCACTTGTTGTGTAGCCAATTTGTAGAACTTTTTTAAGCCTCATATTGTTATAGTGTATCTTTTTGCATCTTTGTGATTCCGTAGTTTTTACCTTCGATATAAAGGGTTTTTCACGTTAAAACTTGGTGTTCTTTATCTTCTTTATATTCGGGTTTGCCTCTTTCTCCACATAACAAGAAGGAGTCATATGCAAACTTTAGGACACTGGTCTGAAGTTCAATAGTTATACATTGAAGTAGCAGTTTAAACTCTAGGTAAATAGGAACTGTATCAGTTCAAAGTTCAGGCTATTTTCATTTTATCTAATATATAAAGTGCATATATTTCTACATTAAGTAGTTTGCCTGAAGTTTATCTTATTAAAATCATAAAGTTCTTCGTCTTCTATTTTAACAGTTTTCTCCTGCGATATCAAGCTTTTCATTAGCCTCCATCAATTTTCAAGCAAATTTGAGGTTTGATTTCTTTATTCGCTTTTCTTCAGTGAAGTTCAAAAGAAAGAAAAATAAAAAGAAGACGGATGCAGAGGAGCAGTAGATGAGTGTTGAGATGTTAAGAGTAACAGAGGGTGACAACTGTGGGAGTAACAACTTAGAGGGTGAAACAATGGTTAGGTGACAACTGTGTATTTTAGCCTAGTTTGTTAGTTAGTTAAGGGATTAATTTCATAATAAGTCACGTGTACATTGCTGGTAGCTTAGCTTCTGTAATAATCAGTTTTACTCTTCTTCAATATTGATGTTGATTTCTTCTAGAACTCGCTTCTCCTTTATCTCTTTTATTTAGTCTAAGCTTTAGATTCTACATTTCAATGATGGAATTTCACATGGTATCAGAGCTTGAGAGAGTCGATTAAAGCTAGAGTTTGATTTAAATATTTTTTTTGAAGAAATTAATTCTGTTCATCAGAGTAATTGTTTTTAGAGTCTCTGGAGCACAACAATGGCAACTTTGGACATCGATAACCCTCAACATCTATTATTTTTACAGCCATTAGATAATCCTACTAATGTAATCATCTCGATTCAGCTGAAAGGAACTAAGAATTATTCAGTTTGGAGCAAGGCGATGGTGATTTCATTGCGAGAAAAGTGGAAACTAGGGGGAGGATTGGGGGCGAGTCAATGCAATAGTCCTAACATGGATTATGAATATAATATTGCCAGAATTAGTTACTAGAATTGTGTATGCGACAATGCTCATGTGGTTTGGTTGGATCTAGAGGATCGTTTCAACAAGGTTAATGGTTCTAGAGTTTACAACCTCCAGCGAGAGATAGCAATAATTTTTCAAGGTACCTCTAGTATTTCTGTTTATCATTCAAGGCTGAAGTTATTATGGGATGAATATGGTTCCTTGATACCTTCACTCCTTGTAACTGTTGGGACAAGGGATTTCATTGAACATTAGAATAGTAGAAGTTTTTTCAATTTTTAATGGAACTAAATGAGTAATATAAAGTAATTAGGAGTCAAAATCTGCTTCAATATTCATCATTCTTAGTAAGTCATGATTTTGCAATGTTAAGAATTGAAGAAAATAAGAGGATGGTCTATATATCTAATGTCCAAATCAGTTTGACAAATGAGATGAATGAAGCTACAACATTCATGAGCACCAGGAATAATCTATCAAAATTTAAGAAGTTCAATAACTTATACTGTGAGCATTGTTGATACAAGGGTCATACAAAAGAAACTTGTCATAAATTGCATGGATATCCACCTAGTTATAAAGGAAAAAACATCAACAGTACATGCAAGTGCATGCAGTTATGAGTGACCACAACCACGCCTAAGAAAATTTCATGAACAAAGGGAAAGCTAAGATGCCTCAAGGAACGTCCAACTTCTTCACTGAGGATCAATATGGTCAAATAATGAGGCTGTTACACAAAGAGAAGGCAGAGGATCACGCAGATAACATCGAAGGTAATGATAATTCACAGTCACTGGAGAATTATAAGGATCCTTGGATCACAGACACTGGAGAAACTAATTCATATGACTTCAAATCATAGTATGTTGCATAATGTAATTTGTTTACCTGAATATATGAGAGCTAATGTGCATCTTCCAAATGGAAAGTTTGTTCCTGTTATTTATCAAGGTAGCTACAACCTTACAAGAGATCAAATAGTTCATGATGTGTTGTGTGTGCCTGAGTTCAAGTATAACTTGTTATCAGTTTCAATTGACTAGAGAATTGCAATGCTTAGAGAGCTTTCTTCTGGCATTCTGTGTCTTCAAGGACATGTATATTAGGAGGGTGTAGGGTTGGTAAGGAAAGAGTTGGCCTTTATCTCATGATCCCAAGAAATACAGACATGAATAAGGAGACACTGAGAATGAGAAGATGCCTTGCAGCAGGAATGAAGACTGACATAGTTGCCTGGTACAAGAGGCTTGGACACACACCAACAATAGTCATGAAGCAGCTGGATTTTCCGAAGAATATAGAACACTTAGATTGTAGTTTCAATAATTGCACCGTATTCCCCTTGCCTAAATAGACACGAAAGCCTTTTACTCTTAGTTACAATAGAGCAAATGATATTTTCAGTTAGTTCATGTGGATATTTGGGGTCCGTATAGAGATCCTACATACAATGGGAATAGATATTTCCTAACACTTGTAGGTGATCATTCTCAAATAAGTTGGGTGTTTCTAATGAAATTAAAAAGTGACACTATTGAATTTCTAAGATCCTTCTTTAAACTAGTGCATGTGCAGTTTCGAAAGGTTGTCAAAATTCTAAGAACTAATTATGGTGCAGAGTTCTTTAGTAAAGAATATAATGATTTCTTATCAGGTTGTAATGTTCTTTATCAGAGAAGATGCCCACACACTTCAAGAAAAATAGAGTGGTATAAAGGAGATACATGAATATCTTAGAGGCGGCAAGGGCTTTGAGATTTCAAGGCAGTATTCCATTGCATTTATGGGGAGACTGTGTGTTGACAACAATCAATCTCATAAAGAGAATACCATCCTCAGTTTTGGGTGGCAAATCTTCCTATAAGGTGTTTCATAAAACTAAACCGAGACTGCCACATTTGAGGACCATGGGTTTCCTATACTATGCCACAATTAGAGAAAAAATTGACTAGTTTTCACCAAGAGCCATAGATTGTATGATCTTAAGGGAAATAAGTTTTCTGTGAGCAAAGATGTAACTTCCAAAGAAAACATCTTTCCATTTCCATCCACGAAGAAAGATACATATTTCACATTATTTCTAAAACTGCAGGATGATCTGGCAGTTAATCAAATTGGTCCTAGACAAGTGGAAGCTCAACATGAGGGTGATACTGATGAAGCATATATTGCAGCTGACATACATGAACCGGCCAATGAAATTCATCACATGCCACAACATGAACCAGTTCATGACAATGAGTTAGCAACAGTTGATGAACAAGTTCCTCAGAGGTGGAACCTGCATCCTATGTTGAAGTCCTAAAGGACCCCATGTGGATTGAAGTTATGAAAATAGAAGTTGATGCTCTTATTTTGAATAATACTTGGGAGATAGTTTATGTGCCAAAGGGAAAGGTCCCCATTGGATGCAGGTGGGTGTATAAGCTCAAATACAAGTCAAATATAGAGGCTGAAAGGTTTAAGGCCAGGCTGGTGGCAAAGGGTTATAGCCAGCAGAAGGCCTACATTATCAAGAGACTTTTTCTCCAGTAGCGAAGATGGTCACAATAAGGGGAGCAATTGCTTTGACTGCCATTAATCAGTGGAATCTCTATCAGATGGATGTCTACAATGCCTTCCTTCAAGATGATCTTGAAGAGGAGGTTTATATTAAACTTCCACTAGGTTTTGGTAATCAAGGGGGGAACAAGGCCTTTTAGAGTATTCAAATTCTTATATGGGCTTACGCAAGCCTCAAGATAGTGGAACTTGAAGCTTACAGAAACTCTATTGCAAGTAGTTTTTTTTTTTGTAAAGCAAGCATGACACTCCTTTTTCACTCTGAGGAAAAAGAATAAACTTGTCATCATCCTTGTCTATGTTGATGACCTCCTCATCACAGGAGATGATGCAATCTTGATTCAAGAAGCTAAGACTACACTTCACAAGGCATTCAAAATTAAGGACTTGGGGTTGTTGACGGTCATTTTTGACCATCCCTTTTAAAATAAATTTATTTTTACTTAATAATTTACAATGAATGGTTTGAAAGTATTTATATCAATAAATACCTATTTTACAAATATACATACTATTTTGATATTATTAAAATAATTTTTAAAATTCACCTCATAGGTTTTATAATTAATTTAATGAATTACTTCTTTAATTCCTCATTAATTAGATTGCTACATTAATAATTCAAAATTAGTGTTATAATTCAAGAAATAAAGTATTTTATAAACAATTAATTATAATAATTAGTGGTATATTTGATATTTATATAGTTTTACACTATTTTATTGGAAATAATTAAGTTTATTTAATTTATTTTCAAAAGGGATCAAAAGGCAAAAAGGTTCTATTTGCAATTCATAATCAAAACACAAAATGACTACCATTTAAATGAATTTTGGCCCAAATAGCTGAGCCCAGTCCAAAAATACCAAGTCTAATAACCCCTCCTTCTCCACTTTGGAAATTCTGCCATTCCTATTATAACGACCTGGCCGGTCGTTTTGAGAATTTATGCCCCAATCCCCTATTAACTGCTTCCCCCTATATCTATTTCTGCTATTGTGATTTGCCAGGATAGTTCATTTTGTGTTTCAGAGTATTTTGGGACACTTAGTCCGTAAATGAGAGCTTAAGCCTTGGAATTCGGACCATAGTCGGAATAGTGTGAGGAAAGCTCCGGAATGGAATTTCATCGATTCCGTTAGCTCTGTTGGATAATTTTGGGGTTAGGGGCGTGTCCAGATTGTGTTTTGAGGTCCGTAGCTCATTTAGGCTTGAAATGCCGAAAGTTTAATTTTTGGAGTTTCTGGCTGATAGAGGAATTTTCGATAGCGGGGTTAGAATCCGATTCCGAACATTTGAGTAGGTCCGTAGTGTTTAATATGGCTTGCGTGCAAAATTTGGGGTCAATCGGACGTGGTTTGGTTTGTTTCGGCATCGGTTGTAGAATTTTGAAATTTCAAGTTCATTAAGTTTAGATTGGAGGGTGATTCATGACTTTAGCATTGTTTCATGTGATTTGAGGGCTCGACTAAGTTTTTATGGTATTTCATGATTGGTTGGTATGTTTGGTTGAGGTCCCGGGGGCCTCGAGTGTGTTTCAGATGCTCAATGGGGTTTTTTTGGACTTTAGAAGCATAGCAGATTTTTTGGTGGTTTTTGTTGCGGAGATTGCTCTTCGCATTTGCAAAGAGAAGTCCGTGTTTGCGAAGAAGAGTTTGGGCAGAAGAGGAAATGCTCTTCGCGTTCGCAAGTCTGTGGATGCGTTCGCGAAGGTTTGGACTTTAGTGTATCGCGAACGCGTGGATGACACCGCGTTCGCGTAGAGAAGATGGCGTAGATGGGACTTCATGGATTTTACTCTTCACGTTCACGAATAATGGGTCGCGTTCGCATAGGTCCTGGCAGCTGAAGCTACGCGTTCACGAGAAAGAACTCGCCTTCACGAAAGAGGAAAAATGAGCAGTGGGTTTTTATTCTATGCAAACGCGAGGTGGTGGTCGCATTCACGAAGAAGGACGTAGCTGGGCAGATTAAAGTTCAAACGAGGGTTTGAGTTCATAACTCCAAAATTTGATTGAGAGCTCGGTAGAAGGCGCAATTTGGAGTGATTTTTGGAGGAAGTTTGTGGTTAATGATTCCTATCTCCTTTTTGATTATATCCCATTAATCTAAGCTTAATTTCATCATTTTTAGCAAATATACCACTAGGCAAGCTGCCTAGTGGCTAATATATAAATAAAATACCAAAATGGGTCCAAATCTTACAAGATGTCCAGACCCAAATCGAAGTTGCATGAAGCTCCTAGATATTAAAAAGATAGAAAAGCTAATGTCTAATGAACTAGCTATTACAACATTGTCCGTTGAATGCTTCCTTCTCCTGTCAGTGTATGTGAATCCAATTGCCAGTGGCAAATACCAAGCAGCACCTATCAAGCTCTCACCAGGCGCCAGGGTATTCAGTCCATAGGCTAAAATGAATTCCTAGCATCTCCACCACAGAATTGAAGCCAATATAGTCTTCCAATCATTAGAGTTGCTACAATATGATCTCTATAGGCAGTGTACTGACTCTATCCAAGTATAAATCATGTGGTCGATCATCAATATTATCAAGTAAAAGAGCCTGGCTACACCTGTCTTGAAGCTGGCTTTAGGCAGGCTTTGCATGGGAAAAGCCAGGTTGGGGCCGACTTTAGGCAGGCGTTGCAAGGCAAAAGCTAGGCTGGGGCTGGCTTTAAGCAGGCTTTGCAAGGCAAAAGCCAGGCTGGGGCTTGCTTTAGGTAGGCTTTACAAGGCAATGGCCAGGCTGGGGCTGGCATTAAGCAGGCTTTGCAAGGCAAAGGCCAGGTTGGGGTTGGCTTTAGGATGGCATTGCAAGGCAAAAGCCAGGCCAGGGCTAGCTTTAAGCTGGCATCGCCAGGGTAACACCAGGGTATTATCAGGCTTTAGCCTGGCGCCGCCAGGCTTGTGGAGCCGAGTGATTTTATGATCTTGTAAGCTCAGATCCTTCTCTTCTCGAACCATTAATGTAAAAATTATTCTAAACATTACTAAAACATCCTCAGATTGAGCATGAAGACATGCTAATACCACTTAGAAATGATTCAACAATCTCCAGAAATTCCACATAACAGATTCAACCTTTTCCTTAACATTTGAACATATTAGAAGTGGAATAAATTGCACCATCCAATACCTTCTTATCACATTGGTCCTGTACACTATCAAAGCACCCCTAGAATGAGCATGTGACCATGCTAATACCAACGGAAAGTACCTTAATAGCATACAGAATGAGACATAAAAGAAACACACAGGTATTTGCAGATTCCAATCGTGTGAAGCCATCAGTCTGGGACTCTTCTCTTTGCTATTCTAACCCTAAGTTTAGGAGTTTGATACTTGTCTAAAATAATCAACCTCCTCCCTGCACTAGGCAGATCAGAAAATGAGTGAAACTCAGATGTGCCTACAAAAGAAAACACAATGTTAGCCATAAAATCCGCCACTGAGTTGCCTTATTTGAGCACATGTTGAAAGATCACATTGAAGTTGCCCTTCATATCTATAATTTTCTTCACATCATTTTCAATTGCCCAAGGAGGTTCCCATTACCCTTCTATCACTTTCTTCATCACTAATGACTGAGTCTCGAATATCAGAGGGTAAAGATCTTGCTCCACACAGTATTCCAATCCTTGGAGAATAGCCTTAGCTTCAG
The DNA here is from genome assembly GCF_001879085.1 of Nicotiana attenuata. Taxonomy (NCBI): domain Eukaryota; kingdom Viridiplantae; phylum Streptophyta; class Magnoliopsida; order Solanales; family Solanaceae; genus Nicotiana; species Nicotiana attenuata. The sequence continues at coordinate 231,007 of NW_017671301.1, read as the reverse complement.
CCACCACATTAGTTGTCACCCCCAGGTATATTACCCTTGCATACACCATATCACCTTCATAATTCCTCACACAAAAGCCTAATGAGCTAGGACCATGATTTCCTTTTGAAGCTCCATCCTTAAACATAGGTTTATATCCTTCAATATATTGAACTATGTCTGGCCATAACAATGGAATATTAGGCATCCAAACTGTCACGACCCAAACCGATGGGCCACGACGGGCACCCGATACCTTACTCGATCGAGTACCAACGTAACATATCTTTCTTATTACATCATCATATACACGAGACATACGGGCCTAATAGGCCAACATGATCCTTTATAAACTTAAAACATGCCAACAAGGCCGTACAATCTTTTACGTACACGACATATGTCTACAAGCCTCTAAGAATACATAAATGCCATAAAGGTCGGGACAGAGTCCCGCCATACCAAACAATACACGTCTAAATAATACTAACCGGACGAGCAACTCTGAAGCAAATGGAGCGCACCAACATCTTCCGCTGAGCTGATAGCCTACTTGGAGGGCTCTCGGCCTGTCTATCAGGACCTGCGGGCATGAAACGCAGCGTCCCTAGGCAAAAGGGACGTCAGTACGAATAATGTACCGAGTATGTAAGGCATGGAAACATGAACACGAATAGTAATGTAAAGAGAGATAGAGGAGATACAACCTGTAACATCTGAGTGCCTCTGGGGGCTACTGACATGAAATGCATAATACATATATATACATAAAAAAAATTTTAAAACATTCGCCTCTGCGGGCATCATCATCGTCATATCGTACCCGGCCTCAAAGAGGACCCGGCTAAAACGTACCCGGCCACGTGGAGCTCGGTAAACCCAACTGATCAGTGGTTGCACAATAGGTGCCGTACCCGGCCAACTATAGCGCGGCTCGGTAGAGTAAAATAGATACATATATATAATGCATGCTCGACTCATGGAATCACGTTCTAACCTTTTAGAGTGACTTAAGAACATTATGGACATACATACCCTCAATATGAACTTCACTAGGACTTACGGATCATATATACTTTCTTAGAATAACTTTGTACGGAAAGAACAACATGGACAACCTTAGTTGCTAGGACTAGATTCATTATGAAATAGCATATTCATTTCACATTAGATCATACCAAAAGAAAGAAGGAAGTGCCTTAACATACCTGTTCACCACTCAACTTGGAATTAGCAACAACTAGGCGAATGGCCATTGATTGTTTCCGGCCAGTGACCCATAAGTATGCATTTTCCAAAGGGCTTAACCATATTTGATTGAAAAATGACAAGATATGTTTGTGCGCTGCTGCTGCCCATTTGACCGTGTAATAATCTTTGTGATGTGTGGTCATTTTGTTCACCAAAGATTCGTGATATTTGAAGTATGAAGTTTCCTTTGGAACAATAAGTAGTAGCCTAAGGAACTGTTCAAGTTGAGTCATTTAATTCTCCTTAGAAAACGAGAATGCTTTTGTCTTGGTATTGTTCTTCAACACTAGAAAATCGACTTATTTTTTTCCAATATGCAGATAAACTTTGAGATGGATATTGAAGAAGAGAGCATTTCAAGTTTGTTTCTACATATAATTTTTTTTCATTGGGTTGAGTTATAATCTGACCTATTCCTCAATGTAATATAAAAGTAGTACATGTTTGTATTAAAGAATCTTTAGAAAATAATGTTAAAAAAACGTATAGAAGGCCTTGTTGAAATTTGAAGAGATCAAGATGGGCATTCTTAATAAAATCTTGAAGAGAAATTACGTTGAAGTTATGGAAAAGTGTTTGTAATTCTTTCATAAGACATTGTAGTTATCATTCAACACTTTTTAGGTGGTCCCCACAATTAAGCTTGGTGTCACATAAATCTTGTGAATATGCCACCTCCTAATCTTATTCAAGGGTTATCAAAGGGGTAAAAGGAGGTGCTGCCACGTTAATATTTTATAAGCCTTATCCAAAAATTATCCACTTATTAGTTAACTGGGTAATATCCTGTTACCCAGTAACTAATTAATTACCTACAAAATTAAAAATTATTCCTACTTACTTGAAATATTTTCACTTTTCACATACCTTATACAACTTACTATCATGGCCATGTGGTACCTTGTTTGGTACTAGTCCATAAATACAGGGTATTAATGCTCGGTTTTTATTTTATCCGAACATGCCAAGCATGGACGAAAATTCATTTTCTTCGATATTACTTACCCTCTTACCTTCACGAATTTACTCATCACTTATAATCCTTATAATCCCCATATAATCTTTTCCTTGGACTGATGTTAATTACCTTACGACAAAATCAACGTAAAATACAGCAGGGTGCAACACTGTTGTAACTTAATACTGAAAGACATAATATTCTCGTAATATAATATTGTGGGACGTAATATTGCGGGGTGTAACACAAACATACCTCACCCTTGCCAGTTGATGCAATGTCCTATTGATCTCATGAATCACCCTATTTGTAGACACTGAACCCCTATGTTTAGCTGCATTTCTTCTTCTCCAAAGTTCCCAAGTGATGATTGCTGGTACTGCTTGAAACAATGGCTTTAACTTTGGACAACATTGAGCATACCACCAATGCCTTATAATCTGCTTCAATTGAATCAATTGCACAGTAATTCCAGCATCCCCATGAACAAGTTCCATACTTTAGAGGCAGTAAGACTTGTGTCAAATATATGCTCAATAGATTTCTCTTAGGGCTGCTGACAACACCAACACCTAGACATCACCATTTGCCCTTGCCTCCTTCACATGTCATCAGTGGCTATTTTCCGCCTCTACAATCTCCACAGGAAGAAGGATATCTTGAATAGTAAACCTTTAATCCACATTAACTTGTATTCCTGATTAGGATCAGCCCTATGCCTTAATATTTGCGAAGCACTACTAATAATGAACTTGCCTGAAGGAGTTGGCATCCAGTATGGCCTATCCCAGTATCCTACACTGCCTTCATAATGCACATTTAGCCTTATATGTTCTGCAACTTCCTCATTGAAGGTTTGATCTAGTAGCTGATCATCCCATGTTTCACCTTGCTGTAATTCTGCAACATCGTGGAGATGTTCATTGATTGGAAAGTCTTCAGGTAATAAGTGATAAAGTGCACCCAATCAAGTCCAATTATAATGGCAAATATTAGTTGTTCCACTCTTCAATTCCCATAGGATCTCATGTTCTACTTCTTCCCTAGCATTCAACATTTGTCTCCAAACATGAGACACCCGTCTAAACTGCACCACCGTTGGTATCTCCTTCTTGCAATACTTATTCCACATGAAATTAGACCACAAAGATTTTGTGGTCCTAAACCTCCACCATAGCAAACAATGCCCTCAGACACATAATGTAAGGACCTAAAGCCTATGCCCCCTTCCTCTTTAGGAAGGCAAAGATTTTGCCATGAGGCCCAATGTCTGCTTCTCCCTTCTTCCTTTGTTCTCCAAAAGAACCTAGCAAAAATCTTATGAAGATGCTCCAGGACATTTTTTGGTGGATGCAGGACTGATAACATGTGGACTGACATACATTGCAACACACTAGAAATAAGTGTTGCCTTTCCTCTAAATGACATCAGCTTTCCTTTCCATGAATGCAATTTAGCCTTTACTTTCTTGATAAGATCCTCATAATATTCTTTCCTCCTTCTACTGTAGAAAATAGGACACCCTAGATATGTGAAGAGGAATTTACCTCTTGCAAATCTTTTAATAGCTCCAACCGCCTGACATAATCCATTAGGAACCTTTGAATATGTGTCGTATGAACTTTTATCTTTGTTGGTCATCTGGACTGATATCTTCTCATAGTTCCCCAACACTACCATAATCTTGCTCAAGGATGGAGGATGAGCAGAAGTAAAGATTATAGTATCATCAGCATATGCCAAGTGGTTCGAAGAATCCGATCACTTAGGCATTCCAAATTCCACAAATGACCTGTCTTCAAATAGCTTATTCAAAGACCTGGATAGTACATCAGCTGACAGAATGAACAATGTTTGTGATAGAGGATCCCCTGGCTTGACACCCCTTGTAGACTTAAAGAACCCTGAGGACTGCCCATTCACCAATACTGAGTACTAGTTATTTGACACCAAGTTCCACACCATGTTGATGAAGTGCTCAGAAAATCCCATCTTCCTTAGTACATTCAATAAGTACTTCCATGAGACCCTATCATAGGCCTTAGCCATATCAATCTTGATCACCACATTAGCTGGCTTTCCCCTTAACCTTATGTCAGTGACAATTTGTTAAGTCAATAAGATGTTCTCAAATATACTCCTACCCTTCAAAAATCTAGATTGATTAGGAGATATTAGAGAAGGCAAAAAAATTTCCAATCTATCATGTAACAACCTAGACAAGACTTTGTTAATGAAGTTGCTCAAGCTAATAGGTCTTAAGTCAGAAAAGGTCTCAACTCTAGTTTTCTTAGGCAACAACACTAGATTGGTGTGAGTGATGGATATAGGCAGTGCAGCTCCTCCATAGAAGTGTAGCACAATGTTGTGTATATCAGCACCAATAACATCCCAGTGTGTTTGATAAAACAGGCCAGTGAATCCATCTGGACCACTAGCACTCTCCCCACTAAGCTCAAACACTGCTGTCCTTACCTCTTCTATTGTTGGAAATCTGCTAAGTTCAAAATTCTGTTCCATAGTGACCATCGACGGTACATTATTTACCAAGGAAAAGTTAGATGTAAAACCTTCAGTTGTGAATTGTTTTTAATAGAAGTCCACTGCAGTTGTAGCCAATTGCTCCTGGTCTTCAATCCATACCCCACTTCCACTTTTGATCCTCTTCAGCTGCAATTTCTTTCTTTTGCCATTGACATGATTATGAAAGAAACTTGTATTCCTATCTCCTTCAGCTAACCAAGTCATCATAGCTTTTTGCTTCCAATACTGCTCCTCAATACTCAAGTATTTCTTCAATTCAAATTAAGCCTTTTGTAGCAGAATCCTATTCTCAATTATAGGATCTTCTTCATAAAACATCTCTTTCACCCTAACAATATCTTCCAAAATAGTCAACTGCTTGAAGATATCACCAAATGTTTCCCTACTCCATTCTAACAGTGCTGCCTTCACCCTATTGTGCTTCTGCTTGAACATCAAAAAAGGATCCCCTATGAAATCAGCTTCCCAATTCTGCCTCACCAAATCCATAAATGTAGCATGTTTAGTCCAAAAGTTCAAGAAGCTGAAAGGCTTGACAAAACTGGTGGTCTGCTCCCCACCTACATTAACAATGGTACATGATCGGATCCAGTTCTGATTAGAGTTCAGCTTCACTAGTTGGAAACATGTTCTGGAATGGCAAATTCACAAAGACCCTATCCAATATTTGAATATACACGCAGCATTGGATCTCCCATTCCACCATGTAAACGGACTTCCTTTATATCCTTGCTCAAACAAACCACAAGAGTATACACAAAATGCAAAATCCTCATATTCAGGCGGGTGTACTGGTAGTCCTCCTATTTTCTCATCTTCATGTAATATCACATTGAAATCCCCTCCTACCAACCATGGCAATTTCATATCACATTCTAAGTGATACAAGCGATCCCACAATTCCAACCTCTCCATTGCTGAACATTTTGCATAACCAAATGTCATCATCATGTGCTGCCCCAGATCATGGTGAAACACTCTCAGAACCACATGTTGCTCAGTATACTCCACTAATTCCCACTCTACCACCGTATCAAAGAACAACCAAATTTTCCCATTAATATTTGCATAAGCGGTCTCCATATTCAACCTTCTTCTATATCAATCAATGAGTCTCTTCTTTTGAATAGGCTCCATCAATGAAACTACAAAAAAGTTATGCTCCCTATTCATGATGATCACCCTAGGAAAGGCCTACTGTGTATTCACAGACTTTATGTTCCATATTAATGTCTTGATCATCATTTAGATAGAGAATCTTCCCTCCTGGTATAATTCTTGAAGTTTGTTGTGACTCTTTATTATGATTCTTCTTTGCTTTCTTACCTCATTTAGCACTAGCTGTAGGTGATAGATCCCCATCCCTAGCCACCTATTTCATGTTTTCTGCTGTTGATTCATCATCTCCCTCATCATCCATAGGATTTTGTCTCATTAAGTCTTCATCAATTAGTACCACATTCTGTTTAACTAAATCATCTAAATATTGTAGTGGAGTCTTCAGTGGAACATTAAGATGCAGCTGCATAATTTGATTAGTGCCACATTCCATAGGCATTTCCTCTATTTCCCCAGATGCTCTTAGAACGATTGCTTGCTTATCATTCTTTTCATCGCTATTCTTTGAACCTAGTGTATCATCCCTAACCTTCACATTATCATCAATTGTGTTCTCCAATGCATACACCGGAACACCATCTACATATGCCAAAATCTTGCCAGTTGCACTAAGGATAGGGTTAACTATCGTTGCTTCATCAGGTGACCCTGGCGCCAGGCATAGCGTCGCCAGCCTAATGCCTGGGGAGCCTAGCTTTAGGCGTGGCGTCGCCAGCCTATCGCCAGGTGGGTTGTTGTACCTCACTTTTTCTCCTGTTGTCTTTGTCGTGCCTAGTTGATCATCCTCCACCTCAATTGCATCACTCCCTACAACCTTTGTTAAGTTTATCTCATCGAGGTTCTCAAGCTGCCCAGGATCTGCAATTGATTTGTAGTCACATTGAGTTGCCTTAGCTCCTCTTTGCTAGTTCCAAACCTTCTATGAACCCAGTCGATTGTGGATTCCTTATTAGCCTTTTCATCAGTACTTTGATCACTAGGAACAATAGGATTAGCCTTCGCTAAGTTCCCATTAGGCTGCTCTTCCAACACTATCTCAACGGCTTCCTTCTTTACACGCTTAAGTTCTTGTTGTTTACCTTCTCTCGCCGGTTTAGTATTAGCATCCTTCCTAACCCTAACCTCAGAAGCCTTAGGATTAGGGCTTGTCACTCCGTATTACCTTCTTTTTCCTTCTCATGGCCCTTATTAGATTGCTTTTCCCCACCATTGCTATTTATCCTCACCTTTGCCTTCAGTAATTTGTATAGTAGGTTGATGAACTTCCTCAACCTCTAGTGCATTAAACTTGTTCTTGGTTGCTACTTCCTCAAGTTTGGCCTTCCCTTTACCCTTGTCAGCTTCCTTACCTTGTTTGTTATCAACAATGTGACCTCGATTATCCCGTTGGTATCTGTTCTTCTTTGCTTGTATCCGTTCCTGCTTGGCATGATTAGTAATTGGCTTACCAACCACCTTTCCACTTGATAAAACCTTTGTTGAATTTGAAGCTATACCAATTGCTTCGGTGCTCACCACAACTGTCTTCTCCATCTTCCATATCTTCATCAAATCTCTTGTGTAATTCAGGATGAATTACCCAGCATTCTACCTCATTATGCCCTTGTTTCTTGCAAGGATTGCAATATTTAGGCATATAATCATACTTAATCCTAATCCATTTAAACTCTTCTGGCCCAAATTCATCAGCTTCTTCAACAATCTCAATACGTTTAGGGAAACTACCTAGCAAATTCACTTCCACCTTTACCTTAGCACAACTAGGTCTAGTCCCATTTTGAATTTCTAGGTCAACATGTAATGGATTGCCAACTGCACGAGCTAATGAAAATACACATTCCTTACCAAAGAAATTTTGAGGAAGTTCTGGAAAACTAATCCACGCTATGGCAATTGGAGTCTCTCCATCAGGTGTCCACCATGATTTCCATTTTGTACAACGTATCTGCCACATGTCTCATTGAGCCTTTAAATAAAAAGATGGCTTTGAGAGAAGATGAACATAATCCTCCAATAAAGACATCCTAATTAACACATGATTGTCTTCAATCTGGCCAACTGAACAATGACCCGTAATCTCACTGTTAGAAAAGTTATGTAAATAGTAGTAAATAACCCTAATCCCATATGTATTTGGAGTAGGACATGTTATGTATATATATAAGGCTCATTATATCATGTTTAACATATGAGAATAATATCACTAATATTTTCTCCCGTGTTTTCTCACATGGTATCAGAGCAATTGTGAGAGATTTATTGTTGTGCATAAATTCCAGGGATTCCGGGAAGAGAAATCAGTCATCGAAAGCCTTTTTCCGGCGACTTTTTTAAGGTTGTTTGTGTATGCGTTGTCTCTGTCAGTGTTGTGCAAAATCCAACACTACCATAAGAGTCACCACTGTTCGGTGACCAAAACCTAGAAGAATCTCCGGCAACAGCCTCCCCATGCGCCCCCACGTGCCACCAGAAGCTCACGCGCGTGAGCTCACGCGCCGGCGCGTGCAGCATCCTCCGGCCATTTTTTGAAAAAAATTCTTCAGAACAATTGGGTTGTGTACCAATTCCAACCCCACCCATACTGTCTTTGTTTGATTCTGACCACTTTGAGTTTTTCCAGCGACTACACTGATTTTTTCCGGCAGTACAGTAATTTTCCAACAAAAATAGTGTTTCCTTCATCTATTTCAGCGAGTTTTCAGTTGATTCTTTTTGTTATTTGGTGATAATTTTATAGACTTCAATCCAATGATGTCTTTTGGAGTCGATGCTTTCGGGTCTAAAAATCCAGGTTCTGGCAGTTCCGGTGTTATGATTACCTCAGAACCTTTAGTGGGAAATTCAAACTACTTAGCTTGGGCTTCGTCTGTCGAGTTGTGGTGTAAAGTTCAAGGTGTTCAAGATCATCTAATCACGAAGTCTAGTAAAGGATATGAAAAGGCCAAAGCACTTTGGGAGAAGATCAATGCTCAATTATGCAGTATTCTGTGGCGATCTATTGATTCCAAGTTGATGCCCTTGTTTCGTCCATTCCAGACATGTTACTTGGTTTGGGAAAAGGCTCGGAATTTATACACTAATGACATATCTCATTTCTATGATGTGATATCGCGGATGACAAATTTATAGAAACATATATGTCTACTTACTTGGGACAAGTACAGGCAGTCATGGAGGAATTTGAGAAGTTGATGCCATTTTCTGCTGGTGTTGAAAAGCAGCAAGAGCAGCGACAAAAGATTTTTCTAGTTCTTACTCTTGCTGGGCTTCTGTAAGGTCCCGTGAAAAAAAAAACTTGTACTCAAAACTTAAAAGCTCGTAGTGCCAAAATTAGGAATATGTGTTTGGAATGTGTCGAGAATCAAAGTTTTCCAGAAAAGTGCAATTATGCAGTCGAGAATGTGGTCGCATATCAGGTATGCGGATCGCATATCCGCCGCAAAGTGAGTCAGTGTGTTGGGCAAGTTTGAGGTCAACTATGCGGTCGAATATGCAATCACATAACCAATATGCGGACCGCATAGTCGTCGCATAATCCCCTTGGGATTTTTGTAATGGTCAGTTTTGCGGTGCATTATGTGATCGCATAACGGGTATGCGGACCGCATTTCCGTCGCATACCCAAACAGTGTCTTTAGGTTTTGGGGAGTATTTTGCGGTCCCTTCTGCGGACCGCATGTCAGCTTTGCGATCGCAGATTTGAGTCAGGGCTCTAGTTTTCTAAATTTTAAACCCGACCCCCTATCGTTATATCCGGTGAAATAGCTCATTTTGAGCCATTTTCCTGATACTTCTAGAGTGAGAGAGAGGGGTCTAAGAGAGGGAAAGTACTTCCCATCAAATTACTCCATGAATCCTTGTTAAATCATTGAAGATAATCAAGTGAAGGGCCTAAAACTTCATCCCAAGAGGTAAGACTTCATCACCTTAGCTCTTATTTTTACACATAGCTATAACGGATAATTAGTGAGGTGATTCATGGGGATAAGGGGGATTACAGCGCATGCATGTGTTCATGAAACATATGGGTAATGGGCTAGTATAATCTTGCATAAAAGAACCATAAGGCCTTAATGAACACTAAAATGCTCGATAAAATGCTCAAGAGATCCTATATTATGATCTTTTCCTGATTATGATTTTGAATTGTGTTATAATGCTTAAATAGATTGAAGTGCGAACATTCCGAAACGTTATAGGATTAAGGAAAGCTTGGTTGAGGTATGTATGGCTAAAACCCCGTCTTTTAGAAATTGAGCTCCATTGTTGCTTATGTAAATGTGGTAAGACTGAAATTTGGGTTCTTCTATTGATCGATACTTTACGTGAATTTGTGATGTAACCTTGTATGGGAAAGTTGTGTTTCAACATGAACGATGTGCTATCTTGATAACTTGAAAAGGGGCAAAAGATATGAACTACTTATTGAAAAGCTTAGACCTTAAATTTGAGTTTGAAGCTGCATATGTTGTGTTATCCATGTGAAGTCGCATTTATGCTTACAGCCCTAAATGCTTTTGTGTGCCCATATCTATCTAAATTGCGAATCGATCATTGAAATCGAAAACGATGTGAGATATGGCCTAGTGCCAAAAATATGATGTGATAGCTGCGGTCCCAAGTGCCTATGAAATGATTTATGAGAAACAAAGATTGATATGGGATGAGTGATAGAAAATGGAAACGCCTCGATAAGGCGGCCTTGCCGATCGGGCTGTGATCGGACGCCACGATATATATATATATATATATATATATATATATATATATATATATATACACGTGGTGGCAATGTATTGATGAGTGAAACTGGAAAGTATGAATAAAGTAATGGTAACGTCTCCGGGAGACGGCCTAGCTGATCGGACTCCGCTCAAAGAAGCGGTGGCACGGTGAATGATGATGCAACAGTATGGGATGCGACAATCTAAAATTTCAGAAACCATGTGAAAATCTTGTGAACCTCCTTATATTGTTGACATAGTGCTTGTTTGAAACTCTGATTGTCTTTATGAATTCCTCTTTATTCTTGTGTGATAGTTATTTCTAATTATATGGAGTTTAGTTATACAGTACTATTCCATGGTACTAACGTCCCTTTTGCCAGGGATGCTACATTTGTTTAATGAATGTAGGTGGCTCCATTGCAGATAGTGTTGATCGCGTGTAGCGGGGTACCTTCTTCCGAAGTCTTGGTGAGCCCCTTTCTCCTTCAAGGGGTTAGATTATACATCTTTTGTTATAGACTCCTACTTTTGAGGTATAGCCGAGGCCTTGTTGTCGGCACTGTCATGCTTGTCATTTCTTACATCCTTAGAGGCTCTGTAGACATATGTGTGGGTTATGTATGGGTTTTTGAGGGGTCCATGAACCATGTTGTAATTCTAAACTCAAGTTATCTATAAATTGTAAATTTATGGGAATTTCGGAAGCTAACTTTAACTACGGTTTAAGCTTGTGATATAAGATGAATTAACATTTTTGAATGTGCCACATTTCCCCTGCTTAAATAAAAAGGAAACATGGCTATCTTATTCATGAAGAGTTGGGTAGGAAGTGTGTGATGAGGCTTGCTCGGTTGGGTTCACTCGATCGAGCGCCGGTCGCGCCTCCCGAGGTTGGGACGTGACAGCTTCCTAATGATCTTGACTCAATACGCGATCAGATTTTGGCTAGTCCGACTGTCCCCACAGTTGATGAATTATTCTCTCGATTACTTCACCTTGCTGTAGCACCAAGTCACCCAATGATGTCATCGCAGACACTTGACTCATCTATTCTCGCATCCCAGACAGTGGATAATGGGCATCTCATACTATGGAGAATAGACGGGGAGGAGGTCGTTTTGGAATATCTAGACCCAAATGCTCTTACTGTCATAAACTTGGACACACTCATGACCTATGTTATTCTTTACATGGTCGCCCACCCAAAAATGCTTATGTTGCTCAGACTGAGACTACAGGTCACCAGGGAATTCCTTTATCTGAATGGGAGTATAATGAGTTCCTTACGAATCGAGAAAGTAAGCAGACAACTCCACAAGTAGCCTCTGTTGCTCAGACTGATACTATTGTTGCTGGTAATTCTTTTGCTTGTGTTTCCCAGTCTTGTACTCTTGGACAATAGGTTCTGGACTCAGCCGCTTCTGATCATATCTCTGGTAATAAATCACTTTTGCCAAATATTGCGTATTCACAGTCTCTTCCCTCTGTTACTTTAGCCAATGGGTCTCAAACTAAAGCAAAATGAGTTGGACAAGCGAATCCCCTAGCCTCTGTCACTCTATATTCCGTTCTTTATGTCCCTGGCTGTCCTTTTAATCTTGCATCTGTTAGTCATTTGACTTGTGCCCTCCATTGTAGTATATATCTTATTGATCATTCTTTTATTATGCAGGACCGCAGTACGGGATAGACGATTGGAACATGACTCAAATCAGAAGGCCTTTACTACATTAACTCACTCAATTCCTCCAAGGCGTGTTTAATTACAGATCATCCGGACCTAATTCAGAGACATTTAGGACATCCAAGTTTATCCAAGCTTCAGAATATGGTTCCTAGTTTGTCTAGGTTATCTATATTAGAGTGTGAGTCATGTCAGCTCGGAAAACATACCCGAGCCTCCTTTCCTCGTAGTATTGAGAGTCATGCGGAGTCTGCTTTTTCTTTAGTTCATTCTGATATATGGGGTCCTACTAGAGTCAGTTCAACCTTGGGATTTCGTTATTTTGTTAGTTTCATTGATGACCATTCAAGATGTACTTGGATTTTCTTAATGAAGGATCATTTTGAGTTGTTTTCTATATTCCAGAATTTTTGTGCTGAAATTAAGAATCAATTTGGTGTTTCTATTCGCACTTTTCGCTGTAATAATGCCTTATAATATTTATCCTCTCAATTTTAGCAGTTTATGACTTCTTAAGGAATTGTTCATCAAACCTCTTGTCTTTATACCACCCAGCAAAATGGGGTTGCAGAGAGAAAGAGCAGGCACATCATTGAGACTGCTCGCACACTTCTCATTGAATCTCATGTTCCGTTGCATTTTTGGGGCAATGCAGTTCTCACAGCTTTTGGTTAATCGGATGCCTTCATCTCCCATCCAGAATCAGATTCCATATGCAGTATTGGTTTCCCAGTCACCTTTATACTCTGTTCCCCCTCGTGTTTTTGGGAGCACTTGTTTCTTTCATTACTTAGCCCCTGGGAAAGATAAGTTAGCTCCTCGTGCTCTCAAGTGTGTCTTCCTTGGTTATTCTCGTGTTCATAAGGGATATCGTTGTTACTCACCTGATCTTCATAGGTACTTTATGTTATCTGACGTCACATTTTTTGAGCCTAAACCTTTCTTTACCTCTTCTGACACTTCTGAACACCTTGATATATCTGAGGTCTTACCTATACCGACTTTTAAGGAGATTACTATAGCTGCTCCTTCACCTTCCACCACATAAGTCTTAGCTATTCCGGCCTTTGGGGAGTCTAGTGTGGCTCCTGCTAGACTCCCCGCCACAGGAACACCACTCTTGACATATCATCGTCGTGCGCACCCAGCATCAGGCCCATCTGATTCACGTCCTTCACCTGACCCTGCTTCTACTGCGGACTTGTCTCTTTCTAGTACACCGATTGCACTTCAGAAAGGTGTCACGACCCAAACCGATAGGCCGCGACGGGCACCCGGTACCTTACTCAACCGAGTACTAACGTAACGTATCTTTATTATTACATCATCATATAAACGTGACATACGGGCCTAATAGGCCAATATAATCATTTATAAACTCGAAACATAAGCCGACAAGGCCGTACAATCTTTCACGTACACGATTTATGTCTACAAGCCTCTAAGAGTACATAAATGTCATAAAGGTCGGGACAGAGTCCCACCATACCAAACAATACATGTCTAAATCATACTAACCAAATAAGCAACTCCGAAGCAAATGGAGCGCACCAACATCTTTGGCAGAGCTGATAGCCTACTTGGAGGGCTCTCGACCTATCTATCGGGACTTGCGGGCATGAAACACAATGTACCCAAGCAAAACGGATGTCGGCACGAAAAATGTACCGAGTATGTAAGGCACATATATAACTACCAAACAGACATGGAAGAAATATAGAGTAATTGAATCAACCTGTAAGTTTGGATAACTCTGTAAATCATAAATTACTTTTAACATCATGCATATACGTATGAATGTGATGTCGTGCATAGGTACATGTTTCATTACATCATCAGCCTCTGAGGGCATCCCATCATATCATATCGGCCACTTTGGGCAAAATCATCAACGTATACCAGCTGATCAGGTTGTGGTGCGTATATAACGCCATAACCTTTCTCATATCCCATATACATATATATACATATATATATATACGCGTATATAAGGCCATTTGGTCATGGGTCAATGTACATGAATTCAATGCATGAAAAGTACATTAATAAAATCTTTCGGGATGTCATAAGCCATTTTGCCTTTGACTAATATCTTAAAGTAAACTCTTTTCAACTTTCGTATTTTTCTGAGACCCATGAACAGATGATAAAATATTATGACACATGGAAATTCAAGAACATAGATGTCTCTAATACTTCCATGAATAAAGTCATTTATGGAATTTGTGCATTTGCACGTTTCGTTCGTATCATATGGATCATGCCAAAAGAAAGAAGGGATCGCCTTAACATACCTGTGATAGGAAAAACTCCGTACAATATTCCGTTGGAAAACCTTCGTTGATTGAACGGAATTTTTGCTTTTGATTCTTCGAACTTTTGAACGGATTTGTTTCTGACTTTGCGAAGCTTTTTTAGAACGAGAACTAAGCTTCTGTTATTAAGATTCATGGGTGATAGTGATCTTTGAATTGTTCTTTTCCATTTTGAAGGAAAGTACGTAAGTTTCCTTATCAGAGACTAATGTCTTATGACTTTGTCTCTTACATATTTAAGGCCTTGTTCCTAGATTGCCACATAAGGAAATGCGACACTTAGTCACTTCTTTCTTATGTGGTCAGCTGCCACGTATTGGGTGGTGATAATTATTAAGTTTTTATCCACTTTTTAGTTAATTGGGTAATGTCCCGATACTATGTAATTAATCAGTTACCCGCATAATTTAAAATTTTCCCTAAATTACTTAAATTCCACTTATTATTGATATACTATATATATACTCTATACATTATGCTACCGTGGTCATATGGTACCTTCCATGGTACTAGTTCATAATTATCAGGTATTATCGCTCGACCCGTATTTTATTCCAAATTGGCCACATTCAAGGAAACTCGTTTTCTTTTAATCCGTGTACCCCTTTATCCTTCATAACACTTTTTTATCGCTAGTTATAAACAGCGTAAGTACGTTAACGTCAAGATGATCTCATCCCCGAGTCTACGTCGGTTAACTGAAAACGAAATTTTAATGTACGAAAATGCGAGATGTAACAGAAGCGTAACATCACCGTAATGTAATATTGTTGGAGGTAACATCATCGTAATATATTACTGCAGAGCATAACATCGACGTAATACTGTGGGGCGTAACATTGTTCCCCCCTTTGGAACTTTCGTCCTCGAATGTTGACTGATGCACTTATCATCTTCATAACATATATCTTCCGAATACTTTAGAACTTCCCTTGCTATCTAGGCGACTGTTCTGTGAATAAGTCCAAAGTCCAGGGCATTCCCCCCTTCGGCCTCCTTCTCACCCCACAACTTTTAGTCAGAATCCTTCCAATCTTGTAACTGTTGCTACCTTTTATCGTGCAGCCTGTACTATTATGACCCTATTAGTGTGCCCAATCTCTAGGCTTCATATGTAGAGCTTGATAAGATGTCCCTTTGGGCATATATGAGTATACAGATGTTCTTCTCTTGGTACTTTGTTGAATTCACGAATATTGCTATATCTCATCGCTTAGGTCCGTTTATCCGTCCGTATGAATTTACTGTCATAACTCTTACATTAATTTATCATTGCTGAGGTCTGCTACCAAATCCCAGCTTACTCTCGTTGCTTATTCCATATGTATAAATTTATGTCCTTTAATGCTTCCTCATTACTGGTCATCTTTAGAATGACAGCCTAATCTCATCTCATACTTTGTGACTTTTGTCCATCCATTGTTGATTCACCTCAATATTGATCTACAATATACCACTGATAACTTGAAACTTCTTACGTAATACTTTTCCCCTAGGGCTTACGTTACCTCAAAGAATATTCGAAGTGATTCCTATAATCGTATTTCATAGTGTCTCAATGTGATTCACCTTATGGGTTTATCCTAATTTCGTGCCGCCAGTGAAATCTTTTTTCCTTCTCTTCTTTTTTTCTTTCAAATCAATATTTAAACGAAGGCCCAAATGCCATCCTTTATCTGTCACAATTATACCCTCATTTTATTACCAGGTCAGCATTTCATTCCTTCTAAATGCTATTAATCTTAGACTCCTTTGAGTTAATTAAGGCTACTGTGAGCTTTGTATAACATAGAGAAATTGTCTGCTCTTCTTGTTTTCATGGGCTTAATCCTAAAGACTTATCCATTCTTGTCACCTTTTCACTTGCCTTTCCTCATCCTTACTCATGTTTACTTAAAACTTTGTCGCTCTACCATACTTTAGCTGCGACCTATGCATATCCATTTAAAAACTTTCCTTCAACTTGCTTGCACCATAGATTTCCTTATGTTATTCTAGAACGTTAAGCGAGACATCACATCGTCTCCAACTTTTCTCTATTCTCTTAACTAGATCTCTCGGTACTTAGAAACCATAGGCTGGAAGACATGCTACCGACGATGTCGCTACCATTCCCGGTTATTGGATCCCCATGCTTATAGCCCTCTATCCAAAGTATGGGCTACTCACGATCTTCTGCCTTTGAGTATCTCGTACGTTGTTCACCTTTACCTTACTTACCTTAAAATCTCGCATCGTATCTTCTATCTCTTTCCTGACCTCCCTTCCACCTAGGTGTAATTCACGTCCATAACTTGAAGCTCTATTATAATACTCGCACCTCTAGTACATACAGAATCCGGTGGGAGCTTCGTACTGACTTCTTATGAGGCTGGTACTTCTTATAACTGGCTTCCTTGTGGAGCCATTGTAGATTATGGTTGTTGTGTTATTTCTCTTGAACATCTGATATTAAAGTGATTCTGTTATGTTCTCAAGCACAATTTCTATAATTTTTCTAGGTCCAATTATCAGACTCCTGATTTACTTGGGAGATGTAATTATTTAGTTTCCTCTTCCTTCTGATCAGCCTTTACGTAGGCTTAAGCTATCTTCCAATTTGTGGCTCATGGTATCAGTTATTACCTTAACCTTTCACTTGAAGCTCTATTATAACACTCGCACCTCTGGTACATACAAAATCCGGTGGGAGCTTCGTACTGACTTCTTATGAGGCTGGTACTTCTTATAACTGGCTTCCTTGTGGAGCCATTGTAGATTATGGTTGTTGTGATATTTCTCTTGAATATCTGATATTAAAAGTGATTCTGTCATGTTCTTAAGCACAACTTCTATAATTTTTCTAGGTCCAATTATCAGACTCCTGATTTACTTGGGAGATGTAATTATTTAGTTTCCTCTTCCTTCTGATCAGCCTTTACGTAGGCTTAAGCTATCTTCCGATTTGTGGCTCATGGTATCTTCCGAATATCCATGACACAATCTTCTAATAATTCAATCCTTTGTCTATGCCCTAGGCTCAATTATTTCTTTTAACTTATACCAGAGTCTTCTATGGCTGTATGATTGTCAACAAATATGTTGTCTGGATAATTCTCCAAAATCTTGAGGGTATCCATAACGTACTAACTCTGGATCATTGATCGAATAATTCTTTCGTTCCATCTTAGCTTTCTTTCAACGTAAGCTATTATTTTCTTGGTCTTTCTGCCCCCTTGTTGCGTCCATACTCAGCTTATCTTAATGTCCACACTTGGTAGAGTTTTCATACAACTCATATGATCTTAAATATTTTCTTTTAGTTCTTACTTCCCGTTCATTAGCCACAGTTGGTGCCATTTTCCTTTGGAATACTTACAATGTTATCGCGAGATTGTTGTTACGCGACCATTTCCTCTTTAGGTCGTTGTGCTTAGGTTGAAGCCTACTTTCTTATGTGACGACCCGGCCGGTCGTCTTAAGAATTTACGCCTCGATCCCTCACTAATTGCTTCCCCTAAGTTCATTTCTGCTATTTTGGTTTGCCGGGACGTTCGGTGTTGAGTTTCGGAGGCTTTGGGACACTTAGTCCCTAATAGAGAGCATAAGTGTTGAAAAGTGGTCCGTAGTCGGAACAGTGTGAAGACGACCTCGGAATGGAAATCCGATGGTTCCGTTAGCTTCGTTAGGTGATTTCGGGGTTAGGAGCGTGTTCCGAATGTATTTTGGAAGTCCGTAGCTCATTTAGGCTTGAAATGCCGAAGTTTGAATTTTATAAGTTTCCGGTCCGATAGTGAGTTTTTGATCCGAGGGTTGGATTGGAATTCCGGAAGTTACAGTAGTTCTGTCATGTCATTTGGGATGTGTGTGCAAAAGTTCAGCTCATTCGGACGAGGTTCGGGTAGGTTTTTGATCGAAAGCGTGTTTTGTTGGAATTTGAAGTTCTTAGGCTTGAATCTTTGATTAATTCGGGTTTCCAGCGTTGTGTTAGGTGTTTTTAAGATTGGTACAAGTTTGAATAAGGTATTAGCTGGTATTGTTGCTTTTGGTTGAGGTCCCGGGGGCCTCGGGATGATTTCGGGTGGTTAACGGATGAATTTTGAAGTTATTGCAGCAGCTGAATGTCCTTCCTCTGTTATTTTCGCATCTGCGGCTTGGGAACCGCAGATGCGGCGCCGCAGAAGAGGCTGTGTGGCCGCAGAAGCGGCTTGTCTCCTTTTTCCTCAGAAACCGTAGAAGTGGTGCCATTTCCGCAAAAGCGGAGCCGCAGAAGCGGCTTAGGCATCGCAGAAGCGGCCCAGCTATCGCACATGCGGCCCTGTTCCTTTTAGTGAAAACTGCAGAAGCGGCTTGATTTCCGCATAAGCGGGACCGCAGAAGCGGTCCCTTGTCCGCAGAAGCGGATATCCCTGGGCAGAAATAGAAATTTCGAGGGTTTGAGTTCATAAGTTACAAAAATCAATTGAGAGCTCGGGAGAGGGCGATTTTCAGAGGGTTTTTAAGAGAAGACCATTGGGTAATATTTCTTTGATCCCTCCTAGCTATATTTCATCATTTTCTAGTAAATTCATCATTAGAATTCGAATTTAGGGTCAAAAATTGGATAGTTTGGGGGGAAACTTCTTAGACCTAACTTTTGGATTTTGAGTGGGCATCAGACCTCCGATTTGGGGGATTTTTATATGGTTAGACTCGTGAGAGTACGAGGGTTCTGAAAATGTGAAAATTATTCGATTCCGAGACGTTGGCCTGAGGGGAGTTTTGGTCATTTTACCTATTTTCGCGCCTTAGCTTTAAATTTAATAGTGGAATCAGTTGTTTGCAATATTACTTACGATATGTAATTGAATTGAATAGATTTGGGACATTTGGAGTCGGATACTCATGGCAAAAGTGTGATTTCGAGTTGATTTTGGTGCCGATTCGAGGTAAGTGGCTTGTCTAACCTTGTGTGGGGGACTTTTTCCCCTTAGGATTGTTACTTGATATTTGAGTGCCTTGTACATGAGGTGACGGGCGCGTACTGAAGCCGATTGATGGAAAAATCCGATTTTACTTAAGTTATTGAGATTGGTTTCTTTCTTACTTGCCTTATTCTAGTTGAAATTATAACTTGTGCTAGATTAGGAAAAACATGTTTAGTTGACTTGCTTGCCTAATTTCTTGAGTTGTTTTGACTGTTCTACGTGAAGCATGCTAGGCTAGTTCTATCTGTGTTGTATTTCGTACTTCATTCCATGGTATATTTCTGGCTGTGGTTGCGCATTTACATTGGGACTACGGATGTGGGATTCCGGTAGCGCCCCCCTGTTTGTTTACTTTGGGACTAGGGGTTCGATTCCCGGTAGATCCCCTTGCACTTTTACTTTGGGACTGCGGGTTAGATTCGCGATAGATCCCCCCCACCCCTGCATATTGATAGTTGGACTACGAGACGGAATCTCGGGAGATCCTTCGGTTTGGCACATGAGTTGGACTACGGGACGGTATCCCGGGAGATCCACTGGACAGTTGAGGAAGAGCTATAGGACCGTATCCTGGGAGACCCTCATTGTTATTCTTGGTATTGAGCTGTAGTCATTCTGTGTCCATTTTGTTCTTTGTGTAGTTGTTATTATTTTCTTAGCCTGTCTTATTTCACTGTTGTACTCATTATTTCTGTTAGATTTTCATACTGTTAATTAATATTATATTTTACCTCAGTAGGGCCCTGACCTTCCTCGCCACTACCCAACCGAGGTTAGGCTTGGCACTTACTGAGTACCGCTGTGGTGTACTCATGCCCTTCCTGCGCATGTTTTTCATGTGCAGATCCAGGTACCTCTTCTCAGGCGCACTATCCTTGAGGCGAGGAGACACACGGAGACTTCGAGGTATATCTGCAGCGTCCGCAGACCGAAGAGTCTTCTTCCTTATTCTAGTTGTAGAGTTGTTATCCTATCATACTTTTGATGTAGATATTTTGGAGATTAGAGTACTTATGGTAATTCTACTAGCATGTGTTTCCCGTGAGTTTTCGGGTTTTGGGATTGAGTTGTAGACTTCCGCATATCTTTAGAGTTGTATAGGCCGGACGGCCTTATATTCAGTTGTTATGTTTCATATGTTCAGTTTTAATTGATTATTCCTCAAGTTAAATAGTTATTTCCGTACTGTTAGGCTTACCTAGTTGTAGGGACTAGGTGCCATCACGACGTGTTCATGGGGGGTGAACGCGGGTCATGACAAGTTGGTATCAGAGCTCTAGGTTCATAGGAGTCACGGAACACGGGCCGGTTTATTAGAGTCTCGCTGATCGGTATGGAGACGTTTGTACTTATCTACGAGGGGCTATGTAACTGTTTAGGAAAAATCTTCGTTTCATTTGAATTCCTTGTCGTGCGATATTTTGACATCAATTCTAAACTTCTGACATCTATTCTCTCACAGATGGTGAGGACACGTGCCACTCGAGATGATCAGGCACCCGCGCCCCCTACTGCAGCCGTCAGAGGCCGGGGCCGGGGGAGAGGTCGAGGATGCGCACGTAGTGCAGCCAGAGCACCTGCGCGAGCTACCGCCGAGGTACCACCAGCAGATCCAGCCGGAGCCCAGGCACCAGGCACACCTACTACTGCCACTACTACTCCAGCGCTCCAGGAGACTTTAGCTCAGTTCATGAGTATGTACACCACCTTGGCTCAGGCAGGGTTGCTTCCCCTTGCTGCAGCCACATCCCTGGCCGGGGGAGGAGCACAGACTCCCGCTGTCCGCACTCCTAAGCAGCGAGCGCAGGTTGAGCAGGCCCCCGAGATTATTCCGGCACTGCCTGCAGCGCCAGTTTAGCCCGAGGATGGGTCAGCTGCTTCAAAGGACGAGCAGCGGAGACTTGAGAGGTTCAAGAAGTATGATCCCCCAGTGTTCATTGGATTAGCATCAGACGATGCCTTGGGATTTCTAGAGGACTGTCATCGTATTCTTTGCACTATGGGCATAGTGGAGTCCAGCGGGGCATAGTGGCGCACTTATGAGATAGACAGTCCAGTCGAGGCTGCTTCACTGACTTGGACCCAGTTCTCGGATATGTTCATAAGAGAGTTTGTCCCCCAAAGTCTCAGGGATGCATGGCGAGCAGAGTTTGAGCATTTGCACCAGGGTGCTATGACCGTTTCGGAGTATGCTATCCGCTATACCAGGTTGGCCAGGCATGCACCGGCTTTGGTTGCTATAGTTCAAGAGAGAGTTCGCAGGTTCATTAAGGGTCTTATCCCACCCATCAGATCTAGCATGGCTCGAGACTTGGAGACGGACGTTCCTTTTCAGCAGGTAGTGAGCATTGATAGGAGGATTGAGGGTATGCTCGCAAGGGAGCGAGGGGAGAGGGAGGCCAAAAGGTCTCGAGAGTCGCGTCACTACTCTGGTGCCCGTAACCCATCAGCAGGTCGTTATGGTAGGGGTTATTAGGGTCGCCCTGTTCATTCAGCTCTTCCAGCAGCCGGCAGTGCTCCAGCTCCACCTGCACCTCAGGAGCCTTACTATGCACCTCCAGTTTGTAGCGCGCCTCCTGCGCGGGGTGTTTCTAGAGGTCAGTCCGGCAGGCCTATTCCCAGCCAGTCACAGCCACCGCGTCCTCCCAGAGCTTGTTTCGAGTGCGGTGATACACGCCACATGGTTAGGGACTGCCCCAGACTTGGTAGGGGCACATCTTCACAGACTGCTCAGCCACAGCGTGCTCCTCAGAGTTCTCAGGCCATGATCACAGTTGCAGCTGCTACCCCACCTGCCCAACCGGCTAGGGGCGGAGGTCGGGGAGATAGTGGTCGCCCTCGAGAGAGGGGCGGGGCCAGATATTATGCTATTCCTGCTCGTACTGAGGTTATTGCCTCCGACTCCGTCATTATAGGTATTATTCTCGTTTGTCACAGAGAGGCATCAGTTCTATTCGATCCGGGCTCTACCTACTCTTATGTGTCTTCTTACTTTGCTCCTCGTTTGGGTGTGCCTCGGGATTCTTTGAGTGCCTCCGTTTATGCTTCTACTCCTGTGGGAGATTCTCTTGTTGTGGACCGCGTTTATCAGTCATGTTTGGTTACATTTCGTGTTTTTGAGACCAGAGCAGACTTATTATTACTCGGTATGGTGGATTTTGAGATTATTCTGAGCATGGACTGGTTGTCGCCCCATTTTGCTATTCTTGATTGTCACGCCAAGACCGTGATACTGGCTATGCCAGGTATCCCGCGTGTTGAGTGGAGTGGTACTTTAGATCACACTCCCAGTAGAGTTATCTCCTTTCTTAAAGCTCAGCGCATGGTTGAGAATGGGTGTGCCGCATATTTGGCTTAGGTGAGAGATGTTAGTGTTGATACCCCTTCTGTTGATTCTGTTCCAGTGGTACGAGATTATCCCGATGTATTTCCAGCTGATCTTCCGGGCATGCCGCCTGATAGAGATATTGATTTTGGCATTGATCTGTTGTCGGGCACTTAGCCCATTTCCATTCCTCCGTATCGTATGGCTCCTTCTGAGTTGAAGGAGTTGAAGGATCAGTTACAGGAATTGCTTGGTAAGGGTTTTATTCGGCCCAGTGTTTCACCGTGGGGTGCTCCTATTTTGTTCGTGAAGAAGAAGGATGGTTCTATGCGCATGTGTATTGATTACCGCCAACTGAATAAGGTTACAGTGAAGAACCGTTATCCTTTGCCTCGCATTGATGATCTATTTGACCAGCTTCAGGGCGCACAGGTGTTTTCTAAGATTGACTTGTGCTCAGGGTACCATCAGTTGAAGATTCGGGAGCCAGATATCCCGAAGACTACCTTCAGGACTCGGTATGGTCATTACGAGTTCCTTGTTATTTTATTTAGGCTGACCAATGCCCCAGCAGCTTTCATGCATCTGATGCACGTGTGTTCAGACCATATCTTGACTCGTTCATCATTGTTTTTATTGATGATATTCTGGTGTATTCCCGGAGTCGAGAAGATCATGAGCAGCACTTGAGGATCGTGCTTCAGACCTTGAGGGAGAAGAAGTTATATGCAAAGTTTTCAAAATGTGAGTTTTTGCTGAGTTCTGTGGCATTCTTAGGCCATGTGATTTCTAGTGAGGGTATTCGGGTGGATCCGAGGAAGGTAGAGGCCGTGCAGAGTTGGCCCAGGCCGTCCTCAGCAACCGAGATTCGCAGTTTCCTTGGCTTGGCGGGTTACTACCGTCGCTTCGTGGAGGGATTTTCATTGATTGCTGCCCCTATGACTAGATTGACCCAGAAGGGTGCCCCATTTCAGTGGACAGAGGAGTGTGAGGCGAGCTTTCAGAAGCTCAAGACAGCTTTGACTAAAGCCCCAGTGTTGATGTTGCCTACCGGTTCGGGGTCTTATACTGTCTGTTGTGATGCCTCGAGAGTTGGCCTTGGAGCGGTGTTGATGCAGGACGTTAGGGTGATTGCCTACGCGTCCAGACAGTTGAAGATACATGAGAAGAATTACCCTGTCCATGACCTCGAGTTAGCTGCTATTGTTCATGCCTTGAAGATCCGGCGTCATTATTTGTACGTCGTGCCTTGTGAGATCTATACCGATCATCGGAGTTTGCAACACATGCTCAAGCAAAAGGATCTTAATATGCATCAGAGGAGGTGGTTAGAGCTGCTGAAGGATTAGGACATTAACATTCTGTATCACCCTTGTTGTCGTTGGGTATATGCAGTCAAGGTTGGTCCGGATGGCAAGATTGACTGCCTTAAGGCCCATCTTGTTGTGAAGGGACATACTCAGATATTTGGGCTTGATTATAGTGATACCTTCTCTTTCGTGGCTAAGGTAGCATCAGTCCGCCTTTTCTATCCATGGCTGATGTTCGCCACTGGCCTCTGTATTAGCTGGACATTAAGAATGCCTTTTTACACGGTGACCATGAGGATGAAGTTTATATGGAGCAACCACTTGGGTTTGTTTCTCAGGGGGGGGGGGGTCTCGTGGCCTTGTATGTCGCTTGCGCTGGTCACTTTATGGTCTAAGGCAGTCTCCTCGAGCCTGATTTGGTAAGTTTAGCATAGTTATCCAGGAGTTTGGCATGACTCGGAGTGAAGCTGATCACTCTGTGTTTTATCGGCACTCTGCTTCGAGTCTCTGTATTTATCTGGTGGTCTATGTTGATGATATTGTTATTACCGACAATGATCAGGATGGTATTACTAAATTGAAGCAACATCTCTCTCAAAACTTTCAGACTAAGGACCTAGGCAAACTAAAGTATTTTCTGGGTATTGAGGTTGATTAGTCTAGCTCAGGTACTGTGATCTCACAACTGAAGTATGCCTTAGATATTCTTGAGGAGACAGGAATGACAGGTTGCAAACCTGTTGACACTCCGATGGATCCGAATTTTAAACTTCTGCCAGGACAGGGGGAGCCTCTTAGTGATCTTGCAAGAAATAGGCGGTTGGTTGGTAATTAAATTACCTTATAGTGACAAGACCTGACATGTCCTTTACTGTGAGTGTTATGAGTCAGTTTATGGCTTCTCCGTGTGATAGTCATTGGGATGCAGTTGTTCGCATTCTTCGGTATATAAAATCAGCTCCAGGCAAAGGTTTATTATTTGAGGATCAAGGCCATCAGCAGATCGTTGGATACTTAGATGCTGATTAGGCAGGATCACCTTCTGATAGACGTTCTGCGTCTGGATATTGTGTTTTAGTAGGAGGAAATTTGGTGTCTTGGAAGAGCAAGAAACAGAATGTGGTTTCTCGGTCTAGTACAGAAGTAGAATATCGAGCAATAGCTATGGAGACACGTGAGCTAATTTGGATCAAACAGTTGCTGAAGGAGTTGAAATTTGGTGAGATTAGTCAGATTGGACTTGTTTGTGATAATCAAGCTGCTCTTCATATTGCGTCAAATCTAGTGTTCCATAAGAGAACTAAACACATTGAGATTGACTGTCACCTTTGGAAAAGATACTCTCGGGAGATATTGCTACAAAGTTTGTGAAGTCGAATGATCAGCTTGCAGATATTTTCACCAAGTCCCTCGCTGGTCCTCATATTGACTACATATGTAACAAGCTCGATACATATGATTTATATGCACCAACTTGAGGAGGAGTGTTAGAATAGTTATGTAAATTGTACTAAATAACACTAATCCCATATGTATTAGGAGTAGGACATGCTATGTATATATGTAGGGCTCATTGTATCATGTTTAACATATGAGAACAATATCAATAATATTTTCTCCCGTGCTTTCTCACACTCACATTGAATTGGAATCACTTTATGGAATTCACCAATAATAGGCTTCCCATATTAAAATTTCCCAATAATTGCAAGTTGAAGCCCTTGTTGTACGATGGATTGCTTCACTTCTTATTTCTTCCACATCACAACTAGTTCTCCATGAATGAACTCAACTGGTTTCAATGGTAACGTAGCTAGGGTTTGCATGGGCGTATTTATAACAGTAGGGTTTAATAAATTCGCATATGTTTTGGAGGGATTAGGGTTTGTATTAGGGTTTGTAGAGGTTGGAAACGGCTGAGGGGGGAGGGAGACAAGGGACCAACCTCAGGAGGAGTCTGGCCGCCGGTCGTGGAGGCCATGAAGGGCAGTCGCAAAAGTGCACTGTTGATCGCAGGAGAGAGGAGAGAGAAGAGAGCTCTGTTGTTAATTTCATCATTTAATTTAGGATTTGGGGTGAAAATTTGAGAAGTGTTCTTAGGCCGAATTTTTGGACTTTGATCGAGATTCTTGTATTGGATTTGAGTGAATTTTGTATGTATAGACTCGTGAGTGAATGGGTGTTCATAATTTGTGAATTTTACACGATTTCGAGACGTGGGCCCGGGGAGGATTTTTGGGCGTTTTTCTATTATCTTGCCCTAACTTTCATTTCATTAGCTAAATTAGTTGCATGTAGCTATATTAATGTTATGTAATTTATTTGATTAGATTTGGGTCACTCGGAGTTAGATAATCGTGGCAAGAGCGTGATTTCGGATTGATTTGAGCTTGGTTCGAGGTAAGTGGCTTGCCTAACCTTGTTAGGGGAAACTCCCCTTAGGATTTGATACTGTTTGATATATGAATGCCGTGTACGTGAGGTGACGAGTGCGTACACAGGCTATTTGTTGAAAAAACCCATTTTCATTAAGCAAATATCAGTTTTTCCTCTAATTAAGCAATACTAGTACATGTACCTATCCTGTTTAGCTTAGGAAAGCATGCCTACGTGCCATAACTGTCTTAACTGCCTTACCGCCTGCCTGAACTCTGTGCAACATGTTTAGTGCAAAATTACCTATCTTCTTTGATATGGATTTAATCTAAACTGTAGAATTTCTTGTTGAAACTATTGTATATGTTGATTGAGTTGTATATTTACTTTGGGATTACAGAACAGTATTCCCATAGTTCCTCCTGCACATTTATGTTTGGGACTACGGGACGGTTGTTGATACCCAATTTTTCCCTCATATATTTCAAATATGCATATATACCTTCAATATAGTGCACATGCATTATCATTGGATTTACAAACGTGCACAAGTATTCCTAAATTTTTTTCTATAATTTTAAAAGCTTTAAATCAATTATTTTTTCATTTTTATTGTACAAATATCCAATAATTATCCTTCTTATTACTCCTATGATGAATTAATAATCTAAATTCACCATTTATGCCCACATAGTGTTTAAATATTATTATTGCATTTTTGTAATTACATTCACATTATTCGATTAAAAATGCACATTTTGCAATAATAGCCCGTATACACTTATAATTACTTTGTTTTTGCAAAAAATAGCTTTTATATTTTTATAAGGTTAAATTATTTTCATTAATCATTTTTAAGCACAAATGATATTTTTGCTATTTTACATATCATTTTCACCAATTATTTATTAATTAAAAATGGGTATTTAATTCATAGCCCCAAATTCATCCTATTTTCGGACCTAGGCTGCCCAAATAGGCCCAATTACCCAGCCCAACTACTTAAATCCTAGCCCAGTCCGCCAGCCCAAATCAAATAACCCAGTACCCTTAACCCAATTTCCCATACCCACTCATTAAATCCAACCCAAATCGGCCTAAATCCTGACCGTTGATAAAAAATGATCAATGGCCCAAAACTAATGCCCCCAAATCCCCTCTTCAAATCCCGTTGATAATGGGATTTCACTATTATTCGCTTACCATATTTGGTTTCCTTGGTACTGGTTACTCAATTTTGGTTATTACTTAGGTATTTGCCTAATATTGGAAAATACCACTTCTATATCGGACGAGAATCAACTCAATCTCGAAGATTCGTGTAGTATTCCATCCACATACGTGAGATGAACTGGATCCTTCGTACCAATTGTCCGATTTCAAGTCTAAAACCCTAACTAGAGTTTGGATTTTGATACTTTTCCTTTTCTGTTTGTTTTACTCACTGGCATGCGAGATTTTCCCCTTTCTTCGTTTGTGTTTACTTGATTTCTTTCTTTACCTGTGACTAATCAATTTCTTTCCTTGCTTGAGCATCCAGTTTTATCACTATATAAACCCCTCCCCTTTCCCCTTTAGAACAGACTGAAAATCACTATAATTTCACTAAAAAAACTTATGATCTGCTTATGTGTTTTCTTTGCCGTTTCGTTATATCTCTGGTTTTGGCCAGCTGAAAGCCAAGATCAAATATTCTGGGTTCTCGACTATTGTGGTGTTATTCTTGCTTTTCTCGCCTAACTGGTGAGTTACTGTACCTTTTCCATCTTATTCTTATGCATCTGTGACTTGTGTCCATGATTCTGTGTGTTTAAGGTTTATTTGCTCGAGCATGATTCTGTCAGTTGCATGTTTGATTGAGTCCTTTTAGTTCTCTTATTAACACTGTAACTTTTGAAACTGTTTGTTTTGAATAATATGAATCCTCTAAAGTGTTTCCTGTATGCAGTTTTGTTAAGTTCTGCACTTGCCTTAAATTTCTAATAACCTCTCAGGGTAACATTAGAATACTTGTTAGTTCACCTATTTCTTGGCCTTTTATGGAGTTTATCTTGATATGTTTGATCTATGTTGGACCTTTGTTCCGTCACTCATTGTAGTGACCCATATTTATGTTAGAGTGTGTTGGTCTTTTAACATAGCAAAAAAAAATACTAGAAAAGAAAAAAAAAAAAGAAAACTTAATCAATTTAAAAGAAGGGCAAAAGCCCACGCGAAAAAGATAGAAAAGGGAATTGGGGGAAAGGGAAAAGCAGCGCTGCTGCAACAGAAGCAAAAAAAACACAGAGAAGGGAAAAACGAAGAAGAAGNGGTTGGAGCCAAACTTTGAAAAATAGGTAATATAATATTC
Organism: Nicotiana attenuata; assembly: GCF_001879085.1. Classification (NCBI taxonomy): domain Eukaryota; kingdom Viridiplantae; phylum Streptophyta; class Magnoliopsida; order Solanales; family Solanaceae; genus Nicotiana; species Nicotiana attenuata. The sequence goes on along the minus strand of NW_017671301.1, from coordinate 202,123 downwards.
TTATATTTTATTTTACTAATATGAGAGTATATAAATTTAATAATTTGATTGACTAATATTATTAGAAACAAGAAAAGATTAAGATCCTTCCCTTACTCATAGCACTTTGTGGAAGAACCATGGGTGATTGTAAAACACTTTGTACTGAAGATTAATTTTTTTAAAACGAATCAAATTCTTAATGTCTGTATATGTAGTAATATGAATTAAATATTGGAATATACATAGAAACAAAGGCAATTTGTTTAAGGTATTCATTTTAATTCAAAGGATTAACTTTCTTACTTCGCTTGCTTATGTTTATCTTCTAGGTGTATATAATTTTGTTAGGTACGAAAGAAAGTATTGTGGATAGTGATACTATATGATTTAAATATATACACATAGTTGGCATAATTTAGGTAAAAAATAAAATTAAAAATAAATAAATAAATATACGAGTAAATTGAAATTGATAGATTATAGACTAGTTGAATTACTCATAGCATGGATAAATATCATTCAGCGAATTGATGGTATAACATAAAACTCTAAGGATTTGGAATCTAAATTTAGATATGAATTAGCTTAAATAAAGAAATTAACACAAGATCGATATTGATGTGATTATAGATTGATTGAAGAAAGTCGTACAGATCGCTCGAGGCGACGAATTTGGTATTTCGACACAAGTACTGTGAGTAGTAATCTTACCGCAATTTGTGTTTTCATAACTTGCATGGTTTACACATGATTTTTAATATGAATATGTTACCGATTATTTTGAGTTACTGTGGAATAAGTCTTTTACTCGATATGATACAGAAATAGTTAATTGAGATGATTACCATTGTTTTAAATATTTTTGTTGTCACTAGATATGTTCTACCATTACTTGAAATTACTATTATCGAAATGAAATTACTTGATTTGATAAGAACCGAAATGCCCTATATTGTTTCAAAATATTTTCCTATGAGTATATACGGATACAGAGACAAGTATAAATGAGAGTAGACTTTGAAGGATCTCGTAGCTAACGGCGGGTTCGTTAGACCTGGTGCACCTTGTATTTACCGATTACCGAGTACAGTTAGAGCCCTCGCTAGTGGGAAGGAAGAACTAGCATATAGTTACCGTTTTCCCTCGAGTAGGGACCTACAAGTTATATTTGGCTCCTTTTACGAAGGGATCCACACAGTGATACAGATTACATGATCCTTTCTTCGAACCCTCCCAAACATAAAATTTGATATGACACAGTGCTTACTGACTCTATTACTGAATTTTTAAATTGATTTCTATTACAGGAAACACATGATGAGACTGATTATTATTACTGTTTTTGAAAGGGCATTTTATTTTTATGATAGTTCCTAATTATTATTATACAAGCATGTTTTCTGACTTGTCCCCAATTAAAAATGGTTGTGGTTAAGTGTTATTACTCACTGAGCTAGCGACTCATTCCCCGCTAAGTTTTTTTTACAGAGACAGCAGTTGACGCAGGCGAGGATTTCGTTAATTAGAGCGCACGGGTTGATAGTTCTTGGTGAGCCTCGTACTTGTTCGCGTGGGCGGAGATTTTATTTATGGTTATGGTATTTTCTTTGAACTCTTAGAGTCGCTCCATAGTCAAATTTTTTAGTGTCTTGAGTATTCTTCGTTATAATAGATTTATCTTGAGTATCGCTCATTCTTATCAAATTTGGAGATAAAGTAGTATTTCTAGTTATTGGTGGGTGGACTATTAATGGTAGATATTTATTTTGGTTAATTATAAGGTCATTGTCATTTGAATTGCTATTAGGATGTTTGGTTGCTGATTTGAGATAGGGAAATTTTTTGGGATAGTCCAAAACCAGGGGAAACTCTGTCCGATTTTTTGTAAAATACCGATGAGGCTTACTTGGGGGCACTTGCTCCTAGGTGCCGGTCATGATCCTAAATTAGGTCGTGACAAAGTTGGTATCAGATCCTAGGTTATTCTTGTGAATAATGGAGCACACGTCGGTAGTAGAATCTCAATTATGGTTATGTAGCCGCCCATTCCCATAATCGTGATTATGCGAGGGCGAGATAGGATGTGTCTTGTCTTTCTTTCTTATTCCTCCATACGCGTGCAGCGATTAGGGTCAGATAACTGAATCTATCATTACTTATCCTATTCGTGTATGGCTCGGACCAATTATCCTATAATAGAATTTGGCTAGAGGTTCAAACTTCAAAGATGTCAAATTTCGCCAATGGACATACAACCATCTCCAAGCAAAGAAATGCTACATATGTAGTATACAAGACCGGTGAAAGGTTCATTGTACCGTATGAGGTGCTTTTGGTAAGATGCGTAATAGGGTTCATTTCAGAAATTTATACTAGTCCATCACTTCAGCGATAGAGGAGTGCTATCACAAAAAATGTACTTACCTCCATGAAAAAAAAACGAAAAAAAATTGAGATCTTTATGGATATACTAGATAGACCTGAGAAGAATGAGCAACATAATCGGGCCCTAAAGTCCTCATGCACCTAGAAGATTACGGGGACCAACAAAATATTCTTAATAAAGTTCCTAAAATTGAAACTACTAAGTTTACTATTTCTGATAGTTCAAAGGATCTTTAAAGGTTTTTGTAAAATACTTACCACGTTATGAGCTATAGGCTATTTCATGAAGAGGTCTATGGAACAGGCAACTTTTAGACTAGAGAACATGGCGAATACATGAAATGCTACTGTACTCTTAGAAATGCCAACAAGAGAAACACAACTAAATTTGAAATAAATTTCACTAAAGTGTTTATGAATCACTTCCTTCTTGACAGTTTGTGACGTGAACTTTCCTGCTAGGTCATTTAAGAAATTGATTTAGAAGTTGGGTACACTACACATAACACCAAACTTTCTCAACTCGATACACAAGCAATATCATAAGTTTACAGGCTTGATGAAAGGTTGGTTAATTGTTTAAACAATATAGTAACTGCATATATGAAGACTTAAACCTATTTTGTAGCACTTGCACTTACCACAAAGATTGAAAATATGGACATGATAGGCGGGCAAGAACTCACATAAGAAGATCAAAATTAGAATATCTTTTAGTATGGATTTAAATATGAGTCGAAGATTTAAAAATCAAGAATGTTTTGAGATGTTAAGCGATCCTTTTCGGGTTGCCACATCTGTGAAAAATTTATAGTAGTTAGACATGTGTTTAAAAGTGTTAAGATTCAAGTTAAGAGAAGAAAACTCTAGCTAACCAAGTTGTACTTGATATGGTTGACTCTAACGTACAGATGGATATTGATTAATTATCTTCTTACCATGCTACCTTCGATTACTATTGAAAGACTATTAGGTTTGGTGAAGCTGGTTTTGTCCAAAAAAGGGATTATAGGTTTTAGGGACAAGCAAATTATAAATTTTGAAGACTTAACAGTTATAGAAGAAAGGTTGTTTGGATCTCATAGATACGGTAAGGGACACAAGAGAAGAAATACTTAGTTTGAGGAAAAAAAAAGAAGTATCATAATGAGAGATTCTCTAATGTATTCCAAAGGATTTACTAGGACTACCCCCAATATGAGAAATAGACTTCGGTATTAAGCTGACACCTGACACGCCAACCATATCATATGGCACCCTCAAAGATGAAAGAGCTAATTGTATAATTGAGAGACCTACTGGATACAGGTTTTATCATACCGAGTGTTGCACCATCGGGTACATCAATATTGTTTGGTAAAAAAAAGAAGGGATGAGTCTATAAGAATGTGGGCCAACTACAGATAATTAAATAAGATAACAATACCCAACAAAGATCCCTTGTCTTGTATAGGTAACTTGTTTGATCAGTTACAAGGAACCATTGACCTTTAGCCTGGTTATCATCAACTTAGAATAAGAAAGGAAGATATTTTGATGTTGCCTCTAGTACTCGGTACACACATTATGAGTTACCTGTGATGTCCTTTAGATTGACCAATGCTCCAATTGCATTGATGTATATAATGAATATGGTGTTCAAAGTTATTTTTTGAGAAAAAAATCCATAGTTTTACTTTCTATTTTTGGTATATTCTCGTAACCACGAAGAGCACGAGGATTACTTGTAAAATATGTCAAGGAAGCTGCAGGAAAATCGACTTTCTTTTTTCAAGTTCTTCAATTAGCTAGACTCGATGGTATTCATAGGACACATGGTATCTAAGAACTAAAGAAAAAAAAGGGGGGTAGATTTTTAAGAAGATATAAACAGTTCATAAATGGCCGTGACCCATTTCTCCTACAGAGATTGACTTTTTTGGCTTGACATGCTACTATATGTAGGCAACAGTGTAGGATTTCTCTAGAACACTACCACTCACCAAGTTAACAAAAAAAAATCACTAAATTTCAATGGATTGAGGAATGTACAACGAGATTCCAGAAGCCCAAGGCATGTTTGGCAATCACACTAATATTAGCCTTATTCCAATAGGCTCTAGAGGATTCACGATGTTATGTGATACTTCGAGGGTAGGATTAGGATATTTTCTCATGCAAAATAGTCGCGTGATAACCTATGCTCTAAGGAAATTGAAGAAGCTCAAGTCATATTATGCCATTCATGATTTAGAGATGGTCATATTGGTGTTTCCTTTTATGATTTAGAGACACTATATATACGAAGAAACCTATGAGATTTATACCTAGCACAAGAGCCTGGAGTACATTTAAAACCAATAGAGATAAATATTTAGCAATGTTGATGGAGGGAACTACTGAAGATATAATTGTATTATTTTTTACTATTCGGGAAAGATAAATATTATAACTTATGCAAAAAAAAAAACTATGGGTGACTTGACGCATTTAGCTCCTGTAAAGATACTTCTGGACAAAGATATGCATAGAATAGAACGTAAAATGTAAAAAAATAAATTCAAAGACATTATTGGCTATTGGTCAAGCCCGATGTAGATGTATAAAGGCTAGCCAATACGAGGATGAGCAACTGTTTAATTATCGAGATTAGTTTCTAGATGGTGAAAGCAAGGATATGATTGTTAATAGTGAGGGTATTCTCCGACTAGGTAATTAATTATGTATAGCAAACATATATTAGTTGAGACAAGCTATTCTAGATACAAAGTATATCTCAGGTCTATAAGTTGCACCATGACTACAAAAAAAATTGATTGGTTGGAAAAGAAAGAAGGAAAAAAAATTCGTTAACTTTGTTTCTAACTATTTGACATGTCAGTATGTTAAGGCAAGCACTTGCGACTCACAAGTCCTCTAAAATAACTCAAGATTCTGAAGTGGAAATACAATAGAACAATACATATATGACTAAATTACTCAAACTATTAGAGGTATGATTATATGTGGGAAAGTTGTAAATTGACTTACCAAGTAGGCACATTTCTTGCTAGTCATAACTTCTTATGCTGAGGTAAAATATGCATAGATATACATGAACAGAAAATTATCTGACACAATAGAGCTCTATTGTCCATCAGCACTAATAAACTATCACATTCACTTCACGATTTGAAAACCTTTTCAGGAAAGGTTAGGTACACGAGTAGATCTTAGTACTAGTTTTATCACACGCAAACACAAAGTCCAAAGGTGCTATACAGATCTTGGAGGATATGTTGAGAGAGTGTATTCTTAAATTTGGAGGTAGTTGGGACGCTTATCTACCTTTAGCTGAATTTGCTTACAACAATAGCTTCCAGTCTAGTATTCAAATGGCATCATATGAAGCATTATATGCTAGAAGATGTCGTTCTCCGATCGGAGGGTTTGAAGCTGGTGAGACTAACTTATTGGGACACATAGTACAAGAAGCTATTGACAAGGTCCAATCGATCAGACCGCAATTGCTCACAACTCAAAGCAGGAAAAAAAATTATGCGGATAAAAGAAGAAGAGACTTAATGTTCACAATTCGAGACTGAGTGTTCATACATGTATCTCCTATGAAGGGCGTGATGCGATTCAAAAAATGAGGTATGTTGAACCTGAGGTTTATAGGTTAGTGTGAAATACTTGACCGAGTGGGAGCTGTGGCATATCTTTTGGAACTTCCTCCTTAGTTATCTTATATTCACCTAGTGTTTCATGTCTCCATGCGAAATAAAAAAATAAAAATATTAGACTCCTCTCAAGTGCTTGAAGCACCTACTATACCTGTCGATGCCCCCTTTTTCTCGCGAAATCGGGTTTATGACATTTGGGAGGGCAACTTGTTCCCTTTTGGCAATTGGGCTTAAGAGAAGTGAAGAGTTGCCACCTAATGATTAAAGTGCATTAGGACACTAAGAAGGGTTTTGTTTGGATAACCAGAGATTGGGTAAGGGCTTGAAATTATTCCAAGAGGAAGGTGTTAGGCACCCCTCAGAACCACTAGTGTGGTTCCTGGCCAAGCTATTGTTGTGGCTTTAGGGTGCAAATAACATATAGACAAACAAGGCTTCAAATAAGAGGGGATTTTCACATAAAGGTTGCAAATAGATGGAGTGAAAAGAAACAAAAGAAAAGCTGAATTTTGAGAGAAAAAATAGTTTGAGAAATTTGAAAATCGACAATGAAATAAACAAGTAAAAGAGAGGGGGTCCTAGGTTTATAAATAATATGGATCACCCCACACAACACCCCGTAACCACTTATATACGTGGTGTTATCGCGTGGTCATCATATCCATATCTACCCTTCCCCACCCCATTAAGGTATTAAACGCGGAATGGTCTCGTTTCACTTATTGCAAGCCTCAATCCTATCAGTCCCGGAGGCATTTGGGACTACTAATCCTAAAGGGAAAGGGTATGAGGTTTTATAGTTTAAGAGGACAAAATTCTAGGGCGACAATCAAAACACATAGAGCAAATATGGGAAAGGCATTCAAACATATAAGGCTCAAACAGACCTCCTTAGATCAGAGAAAGCATATAGTTAGCATGTCTTGCACGTACTGATTAGGGTCTAAATAAAACTTAAAAGTTATAGCACGCTGATTTATCACATATTTTCAGATAAGAAGTCCAAATTAGACCCGCCCGCTGGTTGTAGTTAATAAAAACTGTTGCAGTTTATAAGTTTTACCCTAAGACTTGCCTAAGTGATAGATGAAAACCTATAGGCATGATGTCTACGGATTTCAGAAATAAGAAAATGAACTGATTACATGATGATTTAAAGGGAAGTTGCCAGTTAAAAACGAATTTTAGAAAACATGAGCTCTGTTGTTGGTAACGCATTATTACTGCTAATTTTAGACTCATAAGCGAGTGAGGCTATTCAGATTTGAGTTAGAGCCCCTATAGGCATGCTTTCTATGTGTTTGCCAACTTAGAACATTGTTATAGACACAGTAGAGTGCGGAAATCCTATAACATGATATCTAGGTGTTGCATTGTTTTACTTAAGGCCTATAAACACGTTTGCCTAGTGAAAAGCGAGTATGCAAGAATCAGAAAAGACCTATAGGCATATTCTCTACGTGCGTGTACAGAAGCTATAGACATAATATCTACATGAAAGCGCATAATCTCTATAGTCATGGTATCTAAATGAGAATGCAGAGTTTCTTATAGACATGATAGCTAATGAGATGTAGAAATCTTATAGGAATGATAACTACATGAAAATGCATAAATCTTATAGGCATGGTAACTATATGAAAGTGCGGAAATCTTATAGGCATGGTAACTATATGAAAGTGCAGAAATCTTATAGGCATGGTAACTATATGAAAGTGCAGAAGTCTTATAGGCATGGTAACTATATGAAAGTGCATAAGTCTTATAGGCAAGGTAACTATATGAAAAACACTGAAATTAGAGATTCCTATAGGCAAGTTATCTACCTTTTTCATGCATAGTCACCCCTCCCTTTTCACTAAACATCCTCGAAAGTTTATTACAAAGTTATTACAGCCCAGGATGGAATAAGAAAAGCAAAATTACATCAGAAATTAAAAGTACAAAGGAGCCTAATTCAGGCTCCTTGTCTAAAACATGAGATGAACCAACTCTAAAGATCCGATTTCAAAAGCCTTTCTCTCATTTAGGGTGTGTCAGAATTCCCTAAGAGCCTCATGTGGACTCCGGGTAGTGCTCACACCCAAATACATTACAGGATTAAGACATAGTACAGTGTGGAAGGGCCGGCCCTCAGGTGTCCACGTTTAGAGGGAACTCAAGGTCCCAAAGCAAGACTCACAAGAGAGCGGCAGAACATAGAAACTAGGAGAGAGTGCAAGTGCAGGAATGAAATTCTGAAAGAGGAAAGGGAAAAGGGGAATAACTTAAAATCAGCACACATAAGGGTATAGGGGAGTGGGAATTTGCATGAACATAAGGAGAGCAGGCTGACGGGCATACCCAGGAATGGGATATGCCGGCATACCCTTTAGCCTGTTTAGAGGTTAAGACCTCAGAACTCAGTTCATGGACAACAACTGCTGTTGCCATGCCCTAAGTCACTACTCACAAACACATAGAGGTAATGGGATAGGGAGCAAAGATTCACAGTAAAAACACGCAATAGAACATAGGCATGCTAAGTTAAATATTGAACTCTACATAGGCAGTAAAGTAGACATGGATATAAAGACTATAAGGAAACACATTGGGGTGATGCTAAAAACTAAAATTAGGACATACCAGTTTCAAGGAAACAAGTAAGAAAAGCAGTAGTCTTTTAAAAGCCAAAGTACAGACAGGAAGGCAGAATACTTTTAAGCGATAGTTCAGAAGAGATTGTGAAATTTGAGTAATTTGAAGTGTGTTCCATCGTGTCTGTGTGTGTGAAAAGAGGTGTCGTGCATTTATAGTGTGGAAGTCATGAGGAAATAAGGTAAGAAAATAATTGAAGACTGATTGTAAATCAATCACATAAGACTCCATTTAATTAAGGGATTCAAATTCAAACGGGTATAAAACAATTAAGGAATGAAATTAATCAAACACTTGTGTAAAGCATGAAATTGAGGGTAAATACATAAAGGTTATTTAAGGACAAGGTTTTGACAATACACGTTTTGTGCAAATAAGGCGAGGGAATCAATTAACAGTCAGTAAATCACAAGGTCTGAAATTTGGTATGAATGAACCAAGTCATAGAAGATGAAGAAGGGTTTTACCTAAGTCAAGTCATATAGGAAATCGGTAAAAGATGGAAAGAAATCAATCAAGCTATATTTAGAAGGAAGTTTACACTAATATCAAATTTGAAAACCATTTAGAGGAAAATTCCTCATATATAAGGAGCATGTGAGCATGAAAGAAGACTATCGTGTAAATCAGTAGAAGAGTCTAGTGTAGAAGAAATTTAAAAGTTCAGAGTTGTATGTAAGCAAAGAAGTTCAGACTTAGTTCAAAAACTCAAACGTTAGTCTGAGAGAGTCGAGGGTTCTAAAATAGAACCTTAGTTCAATCACATGACCAAACCTTGGCAGAACCCCCAAAATCTAGAGTTTCCACCTTGAATCAAATACAGAGATGAGGAAGCAAGTAGTCGAAACAGGCTTAGGGGTTTCTTTCAGAAACTCATGAGAACACATGCAAACACAGTAGAAAGAGTAGAAGAAACATGCTTAAGAATGTTTTTCTCAGAAAAAACCTAAACAAGGATTAGTAGAAGGAAAATATCAAAGAACACAGTAGAAAGATATAGTATAGCAAGACATAATAGAAGAAATACCAGAACATAGTAGAAAGCACATGAGAACATAATATGGAAAACATGGTAGAAGAAACACAAGCGTGGAGCATGTAGAACACAGTAAAGAACATCCATGAACGGAGTATAAAACTCAGTAAAAGACCATACAAGAACATGGTAAAAGAAAAAGCACAAGAACACAGTAGAAAGCATGCGAGAACATGATGTAGGAAACACAGTGAGATAAACATGTCAGTGCAGGGTATAGAGACACAGTAAGAAAACGAAATATTAGAAAGCACAGAAGAACATGTGTGGTAGAAAGGAAACATATGAGCACAATAGAGACAAATACACACAAAGAAAGGAAAAGTAGGAGAAAGTTGGGGAAACCATTTGAAAAAAGAAATGGAGCATGGATACACAACAAATCTAAGAAAAATCGGAGAAAACCTCGAATAGTTAGGGTTTCAGAAGAACCCTAAAATTAGAAAGGCTTTGAAAAAGGCCCGATCTGAGTCGGAGAAGATCAGAATCAGGCTCAGAAGATCAGGATACGCCGGAGCAAAGCCGGAGATGGCCGTGGAACCTTGAGTTTGCAAAGATCTGAGTAACGGACCGGCCCAATTTCTAAATTACCCGCCCCTGACCCAGCTAATCTAACCCGCCCAGCCTCCCCTTTCGATCCAGGCCGTTGATCATTTTGATCAACGACCACAATCATTCCTTTCCTTTTTAATTTTATAAACACCCAACCCAAAAATCATTTCCCCTTATCCCGCCGCCTCAGAAATCCTTTCCTCTCTCATACTCTCTCGAAACCCTAGCCCCTCTCACCGTGTTCTACCTTAAACTCACCGGGATCCATGGCTACCCAGGCCATGGGAACCCCACACTCACCTCTTTGTGCTCTTATACACTTGATACTTGGAGATTTGAGGTCTGACCTCGAAGGTCCTTTGGGGTCTGAAATTGGGTTAATTGGGGGAATTAATTTGGGCTACGATTGAAACAAAATGGGGCCACATTTTATATAGCCACTTTTCCCCTTTTTATTTTATAAAAATAGTAAAATGAATGTTGAAAATAAATTAAGGTGCTAAATTGATTAATAATATATAAATATTAATTTAAGAATATTGGAACAAACTTCATAATAGTAAAATGCTATTGAATCTTAAAATAGGCTAAAATTGCAATTATATGCAATTTAGCTTTGAAAAAACCAAATAAATTTGTAAAAATGTATAAAGAATTACCTTAGCTATATTTTGGTATAAATATGAGGATAAATAAGTGAATCACCAAAAAAAGATAATTTTGGGAATAATTATTAGTTTTGTACTGTTAAATTAGGTCAATAAATGTTTTTTTAAAATCTTTTAAAAATTAGGAAAAATACTAAAACATTTGGATACACACACACACACACACCACACACACACACACACACACACACATATATATATATGTATATATATATATTATTTTGATATTATTTTGCATATAAAAATATACAGGAAAAAATTAGGTATCAACAACTGCTGCTCTTTACCCGGGAAGGATGAAAGATTTGTCGGGTAAAGACATGATGGCCAATTTTGACCGAGTGAAATGGTTTGAAGAGGTTGACCGTGTTCTGGTTCTTGAGCTGCCTACATATCCCTGGTCTTACATGAATCAGGCCATATGTAGTTCAGGATCCGTCGGCGGAGTATGCCGATGGAGATTTTTCAAGAACGGACGCGATATTTAGGTTGGGATGGGTGGTTAAAATCTGATAGGGTTGCGGGAACTGGAGCGTGATCGCTCCTGCTGAAACGGCCGTTGCTCGTCGGTTTACCTGCAAATAAGCAATGCCAGTGTATATTGCGCGAAAATTTAAACGTGATATAAATTCCCGTCGGACCATGAATGTTGTATTCGGACGGTTAGGATGATGTCCTTAGACCATGATGTCCCGGGCCATGAAACATATAATAAAGGATTCGCAGGCCATGAAATGATGCTCTCGGGCTATGAGAATGGTGCCTCCGAACTATGATGCCTTTGAATAATGATATGCAAGAGATTAAAAGGGGTCTTGAGGCCATGGCATGGTATTCTCGGGCTATGAAAATGGTGCCTCCGAACAATGACCCATTTGGACAGATTGGCGATCTTTCAGCCCATGAAATGCAATAAGTGGCGATCTTTCAGCCCATGCAAGAAGTAAATAAAGTGGCGTTCTTTCAGCCGGTGCAGGATGTAAATAAAGTGGCAATATTTCATCCATGCAAGATGTAAGTAATGTGGCGATATTTCAGCCATGCAAGATGTAAAGAAAGTGGTGATATTTCAGCCATGCAAGATGTAAATAAAGTGGCGATATTTCAGCCATGCAAATGGAGACAGTGCTTAGTCTCGGATGGTAGAATGGTACCCTCATGCAATGCAGGAAATGCAGATGGAGGTAGAGCTTAACCTCGGAAGGCAGAATGGCAGCCTTATGCAATGCAAAAATGCAGATGGAGGTAGAGCTTAACCTTGGAAGGCAGAATGGTAGCCTTATGCAATGCAAGAATGCAGATGGAGACAGAGCTTAGTATCGAAAGGCAAAATGGTAGCCTTATGCAATGTAAGAATGCAGATGGAGATAGAGCTTAGTCTCGAAAGGCAGAATGGTAGCCTTATTCAAGAGATGATAGGCGAATAGTAATAAAATTTTCTTAGCTGATAGCTGATAGCTCATTGTGATATTGTGGCTGCTGGGGATATTGCGTGCGGATAGCAACTGTGAATAGGTGTGACGGTTCTGAGAGTTGTATTCCTGAACAGTGTGAGTGTATAATATATGTTTTTGCAACTTGGGTGCCTGCATCCAAAGAAAAAATCGTGAGTTTTGTAAAGGGGAAAGGTTAGTTCGTGTTCCCGCTGACTTTGCTTGATCTGCTCGGCTCTGATGACATGGTATGTATCATTGGGGTAGCGTTACTGAACAAAGCGATTTTTATAATAACATGCATGAATTTGTAAACATATGACATAAGTATATATTTAAGAAATAGTTTTTAGATTAACCGACGACTGTGGCGTGGTTCAGGACATTGCAACCCCCTTGCTTCGGAATTTTGAGGGTCCTCCTCAAAAATTCTGCCCCATTATTATGGGTTGATACTTCTGACGGTTGCTTGCGGTGATCGGCTGAAGTTACTTCGGAATTTTGAGGGTCCTCCTCAAAATTCTGCCCCAGTTTCCAATTGTGGGGGGAATGAAATTTTTATTGAATTGTGACCGAACCCATAAGGCTGCCTACATATCCCCTCTTAAATGGGAATCAGGTCAGACGTAGTTCAAATTACATAAGGAAATCATAAATAGTTACACATAGTAGCGCTTGACTGCATGCGAATTGATTGGTTTTGGCCAAACTTCTCCATCCATTTCTGCAATTATCAGGGCTCCTCCTGTCAGAACCCGATGAACCATGTATGGACACTGCCAATTGGGAGAGAATTTCCCTTTGGCCTCATCTTGATGCGGGAAAATTTTCTTTAACACCAGCTGCCCTGGTGTGAACCGTCTTGGCTTGACCCTCTTGTTTAAGGCTCTGGACATTCGGTTCTGATAAAGCTGACCGTGGCAAACTGCATTCATTCCCTTCCCATCTATAAGAGTCAGCTGCTCGTCGCGGCTTCTTACCCATTCTGCGTCGTCGAGCTCAGCTTCTTGTATGATCCTTAAGGAAGGAATTTCTACTTCGGCGAGAATGACTGCCTCTGTACCATAAACCAACATATAGGGAGTTGCCCCAGTTGATGTGCGGATTGTGGTGCGATATCCTAATAGAGCGAACGATAGCTTTTCGTACCATTGCTTATGCTTCTCTATCATTTTCCTTAGTATCTTCTTGATGATTTTGTTGGCGACTTCTACGATTCCGTTCATTTGAGATCTGTAGGCTATAGAATTCTGATTTTGAAAGTTTCACACATAGCTTTCATTAAGTCACTGTTGAGGTTTGAGCCATTATCAGTAATGATCGATTCTGGAATCCTCAATCGACAAACAATACGGTCACGGACAAAGTTTGCCACGACTTTCTTAGTCACTACTTTGTAGGATGCTGCTTCGACCCATTTGGTAAAATAATCAATTGCCACTAGGATGAATCTGTGCCCGTTGGAAGCGGCAGGTTCGATTGGTCCAATAACGTCCATTCCCTAAGCGGCGAACGGCCATGGTGAGCTTGTTGTGTTAAGATCATTTGGAGGTACCTTTATCATGTCTGCATGTACCTGACAGCGGCGGCATTTTCGGAAGTACTGGATGCAGTCTGTCTCCATAGTCATCCAAAAGTAACCAGCACGGAGTATCTTCTTGGCTAAGACAAAGCCGTTCATGTGCGGACCACATGTCCCGACATGAATTTCCTCTAGCAGTTTAGTTGCTTCCTTCGCATCGACACACCTTATCAAACCCAAATCTGGAGTCCTCCTATACGAGATTTCTTTGCTGTGCAAGAAATTATTGGACAATCTTCGAAGTGTGCGCTTCTGAGTGGTATTTGCGAGCTCTGGATAATCTCCTTTGGCCAAATATTCCTTGATGTCGTGAAACCAAGGTTTTCCATCTGCTTCTTCTTTGACATGAGCACAATAAGCTGGCTGATTATGGATTTTCACAGGAATAGGATCAATGAAGTTTGTATCTGGATGCTGTCTCATGGACGATAGGGTAGCCAATGCATCAGCAAACTCATTTTGGACTCTGGGAGCATGCTGGAACTCTGCCTTTGCGAACATTTTCCTCAACTCCTGTACATGGTGCAGATAAGCGAGTATCTTGGAATTCTTGGTCGCCCATTCTCCTCGCACCTGATGTATGAGTAGGTCTGAATCCCCAATTATTAGCAACTCTTGGATGTTCATGTCAATGGCCATCTTGAGCCCTAAGATGCACGCTTCGTACTCGGCCATGTCGTTGGTGCACAGGAATCTGAGCTTGGTGGATACTGGATAGTGCTGATCGGTTTCTGACACTAGAACTGCTCCTATGCCAACTCCTTTTAAATTTGCTGCTGCGTCGAAAAACATTCTCCAACCATCATAGGACTCTGCAATATCTTCTCCTACGAATTATACCTCTTCTTCTAGAAAATACGTCTTTAGGGGCTCGTATTCTCCATCCACAGGGATTTCAGCAAGGTGATTTGCTAGTGCCTGTCCTTTGACTGCTTTCTGGGTCACATAGACAATGTCGAATTCACTCAACAGGATCTGTTACTTGGCGATCTTGCCGGTGGGCATGGGCTTCTGAAAGATGTATTTCAAAGGATCCATCCTAGATATGTGATATGTAGAATAGGCACAGAAGTAGTGCCTCAGCTTCTGGGCTACCCAAGTTAAAGCACAGCAGGTGCGTTCCAACAGATAATACCGGGCCTCGTATGGAGTGAACTTCTTGCTGAGGTAGTAAATGGCCTGTTCTTTCTTTCCTGTCTCATCATGCTGCCCTAGGATGCACCCGAAGGCACCATCTAACACTACGATGTAGAGTAAAAGAGGTCTACCTGGTTCAGGCGGGACTAAGATAGGTGGTGTTGACAGGTATTCCTTGATTCCGTCGAAAGCTTTCTGGCAGTCATCAGTCCATTCGGTGGCGGCATCCTTCTTCAACATCTTGAAGATCGGCTCACAGATAACTGTAGATTGTGCTATGAACCGGCTGATGTAGTTAAGTCTCCCCAAGAAACTCATTACGTCCTTCTTGTTCTTTGGCGGTGGCAATTCTTGAATGGATTTGATCTCGATGGATCTAGCTCTATTCCCCGGCGGCTCACAATAAACCCATGCAATTTTCCAGATAGAACCCCGAATGCACATTTTGTGGGATTCAGTTTCAGGTTGTACCTTCTCAGTCTATTGAAGAACTTCCTCAAATCTTCCATGTGATCAGTGGCTTTCTTGGACTTGATGATGACATCATCCATGTATACCTTGATCTCCTTGTGTATCATGTCATAAAAAATGGTAGTCATGGCCCTCATGTAGGTGGCCCCTTCATTCTTTAACCCGAATGGCATCATCTTGTAGTAGTACATTCCCCACGGCGCAATGAAAGCCGTTTTCTCAGCATCTTCTTCATCCATCCAGATCTGATGGTACCCAGCAAAACAATCTACAAATGATTGCAACTCTTGCTTGGCGCAGTTGTCAATTAGGATGTGTATGTTTGGCAAGGGGAAGTCATCTTTCGGACTGGCCCGGTTGATATCCCGATAGTCGACACAGACTCTGACATTCCCATCCTTCTTCGATAGTGGCACAATGTTGGCTAACCATGTCGGATATTCAACTACCCTGAGAACCTTAGCTTTGGCTTGCTTAGTGACTTCTTCCTTGATTTTCAAACTCATATCTAGCTTGAATGTTCTGAGCTTCTGGTTCACCGATGGACATGTTGGATCAGTCGGCAATTTGTGTGCCACAATCGATGTACTTAGCCCAGTCATGTCATCATACGACCAGGCGAATATGTCCTCATATTCTCTTAGAAACTATGTGTATTCTTCCCTTTCTGATGGTGACAGATGAACGCTGATTCTTGTTTTCTGCATCTCCCAGGTTGACAATTCGGTCTCGTCCAGGTTGGACTTAGGTCTATTCTCAAAATTCTCAACTTCTTCAACAATCTCTTCCGGTATATCGTCATACTCTGAATCTATGTCCGTTTATTGCGTTGTCTCGTTGCATGTCACAATCATTGGTTCATCAAGATAAGTAATTGTGATGCTGTATAAGTAAAGTAATGAGAGAGAATAATAAGAGTAAGATTTATAAGAAAATCGAAATGATTTGATAAATTCCATAAATGTTTCGAACATTGGAGCTCTTTCTTACGATATTTAAAATGCGAAAGGAAAGTCAACTGGTAAAAATAAGAGATAATGCATGACGCTTGTTCATCCTTGCTACCCCGAGGCTCGTCGGGCTTTGGTGGTTCTGCCGGTCCAGTAATTGAGGCATGCTCCTCTGCTTACAGCCTGTATGGAAGGGCATTCCTCCCCCTCCTCCTCGAAAACGACACAACAAGCCATATCATCGTCTTCTAGGAACAAATTCCTCATTGCTTCCAGTGCTTCTTCTTCTTCTGACCCGTAGATAACCTCGGCCGATTGGAAGGTCTGCCCAAACGGGGTATTGGCTGCTCCAATGGATAGTAAGGACCGCGCCAGGGTGGCCACCATTCGTTGAATTCTTTCCAGGTGTACTCATACCCCAATCCAAAGGTGGTGCCGTGTTTCTTGATCTTGATGGGCTTAGCGATTCATTGGAGAATCTTGCCAAGTCCTTTTCCAGGTTCGTACTTGCTCCAGTTCAATATTCTATCAATTTTGTTATCCCACCACTTATCCTTATCAGCGGCGTTGACTCGCTCGATGTGGTGGTAAGTTTCCCCACCTATCCTTCTTCTTCCTCCAATCGGTGGAATGGTCTAGCGACTATATATGGGATTGCTACTGTCGCCATGAATGATCACCTCTTGGTGATTCCACTCAGACTTTACTGCCTGATGTAGTGTTGACGCTACGGCCCCCGCGGTATGAATCCATGGTCGTCCCAACAATAGATTGTAAGATGCCGGTACGTCTATCACTTTAAAATCAACATAAAACCAAGTAGGCCCCATTTGCAAACACAGGATAATTTCCCCAATGGTGGACCTTTGGGAACCGTCGAAAGCTTTAACGTTGATGGCCCCGTCCTTGATCTCATGCAATCCCTTTCCCAATGTCCTGAGTGTTACCAACAGACAAATATTGAGACTGGACCCTCCATCGATCAAGATTCTGGTGACAAAATAATCTTCGCACTGCACGGTAATGTGCAATGCCTTGTTGTGACTCAACCCCTCTGGCGGCAGCTCATCTTCTTGAAAAGTGATCTTGTGACTTTCCAATACCTGGCCTACCATGTTTTCCATCTCTCCGCCGGTGATGTTGCTCGGTACATATGCCTCGCTCAGCACTCTAAACAAGGCATTCTGGTGTGCATCGGAACTTTGTAGCAAAGCAAGATAGAAATCTTTGTTGGTGTTTTGTTTAGCTGATCAATGACTGAGTATTCTTTGGCTTGTATCATTCTCCAGAGATCGTCGGGCCCAGTTTCAGTGATGGTTGGCCGACTAGAGGCCTGCTTGCTAGACTCAGCCAAATGCTCCGGGGTACAAACCCTGCCGGTTCTTGTCGTACCTTGTTCCGTAATGGTTTCCCCGAACTTGACCTTCCCCTTTCTTCTGGCCTCGGCTGTGTAGTCCCATGGTATAGCCTTCGTATGGAACGGTGTTATGGCTGAAATTGCCACTAGAATTGGCGTGGCTATTTTTACTCCGAACGGAGCAGGCTTCTCAGGTGGTAAGACTGTGACTTCAAAGGGTGTAGGTGTGTTTGCTGGTGACCTAAACTCAACTTCAATTGGTGCTGGCGTCTTTGTAGAGGGTGGTGTTTCAAACTCAAGTTGCATGGACATGTTTACCTCGGCGTCCCCAGAAGGCTGAATCTGGACCACAATTGGATTGAGGGTGACTACTGGCTTCTTTGGATCGTCACCTTCTATGACTAAATTGATTGATCCCTTGGGGTCCCAGTCATCATCTATCTCGATCATGGGAACACCTCCACCTTTGTGGTCTGGAAGAGGGTTATTGCGGACATTCGGAGCGGGCTCCTTTTCTACAATGATCTTATTGTCAATCAAAGTCTGGATCTTATCCTTCAGAGAGCGCCATTCATCGATGGTATAACCTTTCATGCCGGAATGGTATGCACAGGTTTTATTTGGATTGACCCACTGAGAAGGGTTTTCAGGTGTTATAGCAGGGATATGGGTGACATAACCGGCAGCTTTGAGCCTCTCGTACAGCTGGTCGATCGGTTCAGCAATGGCGGTATACTGTTTGGGAAGTCTGCGGTCGAAATTTGGTCGAGGTCTAGGGAAGTTTTGACGTGGGGGAGGTAATTGATAGTGGGATGGTTGGGTGTTGTAGGCTTGGTAAACATGTGCTGGTTGGGAGTATTTGGGTGAAGTGCGCTTATATGTGGGAGATGACTGATAAGCGGGTGGTGGAGTTTGGTAAGTGGGTGAGGGTGCTTGGTAATTTGGGGTAGGCTGATATGTGATTGGAGGTATTAGGTATGTTTGGTACTTGATAGGGGATTTGGTCCTCTGTGCAACCATTACAGCACCTACGTCCCTTTTCTTGGATGTGCCACCAGATTGTAAAGCCTTATTGGTAGCCTACAAGGCTTCAAAGTTCGTAACCATACCACTCTGATGCCTTCCTTGATCCTTTCTCCTAGCTTGATGGTATCAGAAAATTTATGATTCTCAATCAGCATCAGCCTCTCATAATATTGTGGGTCCTGAGCCCGGACGAAAAACTTGTTCATTTGTTCTTCCTCTAAGGCCGGTCTGACCTTAGCAGCTTCTGATCTCCAGCGAGTGGCATACTCGCGGAAGGTTTCTGTGGGTTTCTTTTTCAAGTTTTTGATATAGAACACATCTAGTGCATTCTCCGTGTTGAACCTGAATCTATCCATGAAATCAGACGCCATGCTTACCCAGCTCGACCACTTCTTTGGATCCTGGCTAATGTACAAAGATAAGGCATCTCCCTTCAAGGTCCTCATGAAAAGCTTCATGCGGATTTTCTCATCTCTTCCTACTCCGACAAGCTTGTCACAGTATGTTCTCAAGTGAACCCTGGGATCCCCTGTGCCATCAAACATTTCGAACATAGGAGGTTTGTACCCCTCGGGTAGTTTGACATCGAGCTGTATGCACAGACCTTCATAGTTTAGTCCCTCAATTCCCTTACTGCCTTCAACGCCTTGAATTCTGCTAGTCAACATTTTAAGCTCTTCGGCCAAATTTCTAATGAGCGAGTCCTTATCATTGGAATCGGGTGTGTTTGATATGGGCTGGGTGGAGTGTGGCATAGTCTCCACGTAGATGGGGGTATTGTGTTGGGTGTAGCAGTGGTCATTTGTGGGGTTCAAAGGTTCCGGGATGAGCAGTGGAGTATTGTTGGAGATGTGGCAAGTATCGCAGTAGTGGAGAGGAGCGGGATGGTTTTGTGGTTTTGGGATGTTTTGTGGAGGTGTGGGGTTATGACTGCTTGGAAAATTGACATCTGGGGTGGTGAGGGAGAATGACAAGATTTCTAAGTTCCGAACTTGATCAAGTTCCTCTTGAAATTTCAACTGTTTCTGCTCGAGTTGGGACGCACTTTCCTTAGAAACCTGAGTACCCTTAGTGATCTCTACCCGCTCAACTGAGTTTTCTTTTCTGGTGTTACTCAAATCTTCCATCTTTCCTTTGTTCTTGTTTTTGATGGGACTAGGAGGAGGATTGGGTGGAGGGCCCTTGGATCTTGTGGAATATGATGACGATGCCAGAGTGCACGACTAACCTTTGGGGATGGGAATAAACAAAAAGTATAACAAAAAGGTGATAAGTCAGTGAAGATCATAAAAAATGTTGCAATATTTAAACACGTAGTGCAGGAAATATAAAGCGCGTCCTAATTTTGGGGACCTCGTTGTGCCCGAGGTAGGCCTAGCGACATGTAAATTTGGAGAACATAGAATGCTAAATGCCTCATTTCATTGATAAAAAGGTAGACGAATCCCAAAACTACATTAAAATAACAAGAAATTAAAAGTCACTAATGGGCCATTGGCCTTATTACATTTTACAAAGCGGAAATGGAAATTCCTATCTATTTGGTCCTAGAGGGACCTTCCCCAGGCTCAGCATTGTTGGCTCCATCGAAAAGCTCTCCTACCTCGCGCAGTGCTGGTAGCAAGTAAGCTCCGGACAGATGTCCGCCTTCATTTCCATCAGTAGTCCGGCAAACACAGACCCATCACAATCCCAGAATATGGTAGCAGCTTCTATGATTTTGTTGTTGGGTTGAATTTCCAAGAGAGAGGGTAGGTTTCCCAGGTATTTCCGGACAAGAGTCTGATCGCTGGAATGAAGATCCTTCCACCAGCTTAGCTGTTTGGGGTGGATGTGGGTGACCATGCCGAATCTGGGGACTTCGTGCCTCATATTTCCACAAGACAAAAAGGTTAGGCCCTTACCCCCACCAGACTCGAATATGTAGTTTCAACAATTGGCATAAAAGCATTTCAGTTCTCCAAATTAATGCACAAAACGTGGTAGTGTCCGTTTGGGTTTTGGGAAAACCCAGTGGACTTTGGACAAGGCTATCTTATATAGTCATTATGCGGACAACATAACTGACTCGGCTAGGTTTGACCATGATGCATGAACAATTAAACAGAGTAAGCTTTCTATGGGGTATTAGCCTGGTACCCTTGAGCAGACAACTCAAGAGGGAAAGGCGCGAAACTGTCGACTACACCGTTGATTGATTGATTTTACCGCAAATATGCCTTTGTCGGATTTAGGGGGTGATAATATTGGAAGGACGCAACCACTCATTATAAGCGTTGCTATGGTATTTTGTTTGGCACGAGTGGAATATGATGTTGAAAACATGCTTATGCAATAATTAAAATAAGTTGTCATGTATTTGCACGTTACAAAAGCAATAATTAAAACAATTCCTCATAATTTAAAAACAGTAGTAAAGGAAAGCAGTAGAGGAAAGCAGTAAAGAAATAAAGGAAAGAAACAAAGAAACGAGTCAGTTTTTGCAGTAGGAGAAGGAATTAAATGCTTAAACGGATTAAACAAATTAAGACACATAAGAAATGTAAAGTCACAGTAATAGTTTGAAATGGTAAAAGCCTAAAAGAACCCCCCAGCAGAGTCGCCATGCTGTCGATGCCCCCTTTTTCTCGCAAAATCGGGCTTATGACATTTGGGAGGGCAACACGTTCCCTTTTGGGAATTGGGTTTAAGAGAAGTGAAGAGTCGCCACCTAATGATTATAGTGCATTAGGACACTAAGATGGGTTTTGTTTGGATAACCAGAGATTGGGTAAGGGCTTGAAATTATTCCAAGGGGAAGGTGTTAGGCACCCCTCAGAATCCACTAGTGTGGTTCCCGGCCAAGCTATTGTGGTGATATTAGGGTACAAATAACATATAGACAAACAAGGCTTCAAATAAGAGGGGATTTTCACATAATGGTTGCAAATAGATCGAGTGAAATGAAACGAAAGAAAAGCTGAATTTTGAGAGAAAAAATAGTTTGAGAAATTCAAAAATAAACAATGAAATAAATAAGTAAAAGAGAGGGGGGTCCTAGGTTTATAAATAATTGGATCACCCCACACAACACCCGGTAACCACTTATACTCATGGTGTTATCGCGTGGTCATCATATCCATATCTACCCTTCCCACCCCATTAAGGTATTAAATGCGGAATGGTCTCGTTTCACTTATTGCATGCTATTACCCGCCCCAATCCTATCAGTTCCGGAGGCATTTGGGACTAAATCTTAAAGGGAAAGGGTATTAGGTTTTATAGTTTAAAAGGAAAAAATTCTAGGGCGACAATCAAAACACATAGAGCAAATATGGGAAAGGCATTCAAACATATAAGGCTCAAACAGACCTCCTTAGATCAGAGAAAGCATATAGTTTAGCATGTCTTGCACGTAGTGATTAGGGTCTAAACAAAACTTAAAAGTTAAAGTAGGCTGATTTATCACATATTTTCATATAAGAAGTCCAAATAAGATCTGCCCGCTAGTTGTAGTTAATAAAAACAGTTGCAGTTTATAAGTTTTACCCTAAGGCTTGCCTAAGTGATAGACGAAAACCTATAGGCATGATGTCTACAAATTTCAGAAATAAGAAAATGAACTGATTACATGCTGATTTAAAGGGAAGTTTCCAGTTAAAAATGAATTTTAGAAAACACGAGCTCTATTGTTGGTAACGCATTATTAATGCTAATTTTAGACTCGTAAGCGAGTGAGGCTATTCAGATTTGAGTTAGAGCCCCTATAGGCATGCTTTCTATGTGTTTGCCAACTTAGAACATTGTTATAGACATTGCAGAGTGCATAAATCCTATAACATGATATCTAGGTGTTGCATTGTTTTACTTAAGGCCTATAAACACCTTTGCCTAGTGAAAATCGGGTATGCAAGAATCAGAAAAGACCTATAGGCATATTCTCTACGTGTGTGTGCAGATGCTATACACATAATATCTACATGAAAGTGCAGAATCCCTATAGTCATGGTATCTAAATGAGAATGCAGAGTTTCTTATAGACATGATAGCTAAATGAGATTTAGAAATCTTGTAGGCATGATAACTACATGAAAATGCATAAATCTTATATACATGGTAACTATATGAAAGTGCAGAAATCTTATAGGCATGGTAAGTGCATAAATCTTATTTGCATGGTAACTACATGAAAGTGCGGAAATCTTATAGGCGTGGTAACTATATGAAAATACAAAAATCTTATAGGCATGGTAACTATATGAAAGTGCAGAAGTCTTATAGGCATGGTAACTATATGAAAAACACTGAAATTAGAGATTCCTATAGGCAAGTTATCTACCATTTTCATGCATAGTCACCCCTCCCTTTTCACTAAACATCCCCGAAAGTTTATTACAAAGTTATTATAACCCAGAATGGAATAAGAAAAGCAAAATTATATCAGAAATTAAAAGTACAACCAAGGGGAACCTAATTCAGGCTCCTTGTCTGAAACATGAGATGAACCAACTCCAAAGATCCGATTTCCAAAGCTTTTCTCTTATTTGGGGTGTATCAGAGTTCCCTAAGAGCCTCATGTGGACTCCGAGCAGTGCTCACACCCAAATACATTACAGGACTAAGATATAGTGCAGTGTGGAAAGCCCAGCCCTCAGGTGTCCAAGTTTAGAGGGAACTCAAGGTCCCAAAGCAAGGCTCACAAGAGAGGGGCAGAACATAGAAACTAGGAGAGAGTGCAAGTACAGGAATGGAATTCTGAAAAGGGAAAGGGAAAAAGGAAATAACTTAAAATTAGCACACATAAGGGTATAGGGGAGTGGGAATTTGCAAGAACATAAGGAGAGCAGGCTGACGGGCATACCCAGCAATGGGATATGGTGGCATACCTTTTAGCCTGTTTAGAGGTTAAGTCCTCAGAACTCAGTTCATGGAAAACAACTGCTGTTGCCATGCCCTAAGTCACTACTCACAAACACATAGGGGCAATGAGATAGGGAGAAAAGATTCACAGTAAAAACAGGAAATAGAACATAAGCATGCTAAGTTAAATATTGAACTCTACATAGGCAGTAAAGTAGACAAGGATATAAAGACTGTAAGTAAACACATTGGGGTGATGCTGAAAACGAAAATTAGGGCATACCAGTTTCAAGGAAACAAGTAAGAAAAGCAATAGTCTTGTAAAAGTCAAAGTGCAGACAAGAAGGCAGAATATTTTTAAGAGAGAGTTCAGAAGAGATTGTGAAATTTGTGTAATTTGAAGTGTGTTCCATCTTGTCTGTGTGTGTGAAAAGAGGGGTCGTGCATTTATAGTGTGGAATTCATGAGGAAATAAGGTAAGAAAATAATTGAAGATTGATTGTAAATCAATCACATAAGACTCCCTTTAATTAAGGGATTCAAATTCAAACGGGTATTAAACAATTAAGGAAAGAAATTAATCAAACACTTGTCTAAAGCATGCAAATGAGGGTAAATACATAAAGGTTATTTAAGGACAAGATTTTGACAATACACGGTTTGTGCAAATAAGGCAAGGGAATCTTAACAGCCAGTAAATCACAAGGTCTGAAATTCGGTATGAATGAACCAAGTCATAGAAGATGAAGAAGGGTTTTACCTAAGTTTAGTCACATAGGAAATCAGTAAAAGATGGAAAGAAATCAATCAAGCTATATTCAGAAGGAAGTTTACACTAATTGCAAATTTCAAAACCATTTAGAGGAAAATTCCTCATTTATAAAGAGCATGTGAGCACGAACGAAGACTGTCGTGTAAATCAGTAGAAGAGTCTAGTGTAGAAGAAATTTAAAAGTTCAGAGTTGTGTGTAAGCAAAGAAGTTCAGACTTAGTTCAAAAACTCAAACGTTAGTCTGAGAGAGTCAAGGGTTCTAAAATAGAACCCTAGTTCAATCACATGACCAAACCTCGGTAGAACTTCCAAATTCTAGGGTTTCCACCTTGAATCAAATACAGAGATGAGGAAGCAAGTAGCCGAAACAGGCTCAGGGGTTTCTTTCAGAAACTCATGGGAACACATGCAAACACAGTAGAAAGAGTAGAAGAAACATGCTTAAGAAAGTTTTTATCAAAGAACACAGTAGAAAGGTATAGTATAGTAGGACATAGTAGAAGAAATACCAGAACATAGTAGAAAGCACATGAGAACATAATATGGAAAACATGGTAGAAGAAACACAAGCGTGGAGCATATAGAACACAGTAAAGAACATTCAAGAACGGAGTATAAAACTCAGTAAAAGACCATACAAGAACATGGTAAAAGAAAAAGCACAAGAACACAGTAGAAAGCATGTGAGAACACGATGTAGGAAACACAGTGAGATAACATGTGAGAGCAGGGTATAGAGACACAGTAAGAAAATGAAATATCAGAAAGCATACAAGAACATGTATGGTAGAAAGGAAACATATGAAGACAGTAGAGACAAATACACACCAAGAAAGGAAAAGTCGGAGAAACATTTTAATCATTTCAGAAAACTCTAAATCGGAAAAGAATCAATGTTGAAAGTAATTTTTGAAAGAAAGTTGGGGAAACCGTTTGAAATTTCAAATAGAGCATGGATACACAACAAATCTAAGAAAAATTGGAGAAAACCTCGAATAGTTAGGGTTTCAGAAGAACCCTAAAATGAGAAAGGCTTTGAAAAAGGTCCGATCTGAGTCGGAGAAGATCAGACTCAGGCTCAGAAGATTAGGATACGCCGAAGCAAAGCCGGAGATGGCCGCAGAACCTTGAGTTTGCAAAGATCTGAGTGAAGACCTTCGAGGTCAGACCTCAAATCTCCAAGTATCAAGTGTATATGAGCATAGGGAGGTGAGTCTGGGGTTCCCATGGCCTGGGCAGCCATGGATCCCGGTGAGTTTAAGGTAGAAGACGATGAGAGGGACTAGGGTTTCAAGAGAGTCTAAGAGAGGAAAGGATTTCAAAGGCGGCGGGTTAAGGGAAATGATTTTAGGGTTGGGTGTTTGTAAAATCAAAAAGGAAAGGAATGATCCTGGATCGAAAGGGGAGGGCGGGCGGGTTAGATTAGCTGGGTCAGGGGTGGGTAATTTAGAAATTGGGCCGGTCCATTTGGGGTCGGAAATTGGGTTAATTGGGGGAATTAATTTGGGCTACAATTGAAACAAAATTGGGCCAGATTTTAAATAGCCACTTTTCCCCTTTTTATTTTATAAAAATAGTAAAATGAATTTTAATTTTAAATAGCCATTTTCCCCTATAGACACTTTTCCCCTTTTAAGGTGCTAAGTCGATTAATAATATATAAATTTTAATTTAAAAATATTGGAACCAACTTCATAATTGTAAAATGCTATTAAATCTAAAAATAGGCTAAAATTGCAATTATAATACCAAATAAATTTGTAAAAATATAAAAAAATTACCTTAGCTATATTTTGGTATAAATATGAGGATAATAAGTGAATCACCAAAAGATGATAATTTTGGGAATAATTATTAGCTTTGTACTGTTAAAATAGGGCAATAAATGTTTTTTTTTAAAAATCTTTTACAAATTAGAAAAAATACTAACACATTTGGACACACTTATATATGCATATATATATATACTATTTTGAAATTATTTTGCATATAAAAATTTACAGAAAAAAATTGGGTATCAACAATACCACTCGATTAGAAGTTGTCTTACGAGGAGGAGCCGTTGGCTATTGTCAATAGACAAGTGATAAATTTACAGTCAAAAGAAATTGTGGTTGTTGAAGTCTTGTGGAAAAATCATACCATTGAACAAGCTACTTGAGAAGTGGAAGATGATACACGAGTCAAGTATCTTCATTTATTTCGGTCTACAGGTAAATACTTGAGTTAAATTCGGGGACCGAATTTCATAAGATGGGTAGGATGTAGTGACCCATATTTAAGTTAGATTGTGTTGGTCTATTAACATAACAAAAAAAAAATACTAGAAAAGAAAAAAAAAAGAAAACCTAATCAATTTAAAAGAAGGGCAAAAGCCCACGTGAAAAAGAAAGAAAAGGGAATTGGGGGGAAAGGAAAAAGCATCGCTGCTGCAACAGAAGCAAAAAAAAATAACGCAGAGAAGGGAAAAACAAAGAAAAAGAAGAAGAAGAAGAAGAAGAAGAAGGAGGAGGAGGAGGAGGAGGAGGTTGGAACCAAACTTTGGAAAATAGGTAATATAATATTCTTATATTTTATTTTACTAATATGAGAGTATATAAATTTAATAATTTGAGTTATATAGTGAGATTGACCAATATAATTAGAAACAAGAAAAGATTATGTAATCCTTCCCTGACTCATAGCACTTTGTGGAAGAATCATGGGTGATTGTAAAACACTTTGTACTGAAGATTAATTTTTTTAAAACAAATCAAATTCTTAACATATTTGTATGTAGTAATATGAATTAAATATAGGAATATACATAGAAACAAAGGCAATTTATTAAAGGTATTCTTTTCAATTCAAAGGATTAACTTTCTTACTTCGCTTGCTTAAGTTTATCTTCTAGGTGTATATAATTTTGTTAGGTACGAAAGAAAGTATTGTCGATAGTGATCCTATATGATTTAGATATATACACATAGTTGGCATAATTTGGGTAAAACGAAAATTGAAAAAAAATAAATAAATATACGAGTAACTTGAAATTGATAGATTATAGACTAGTTGAATTACTCATAGCATGGATAAATATAATTAAGCGAATTGATGGAATAACATAAAACTCTAAGGATTTGGAATCTAAATTTAGCCATGAATTGGCTTAAATAAAGAAATTACCACAAGATCGATGTTGATGTGATTATAGATTGATTGAAGAAAGTCGTACAGATCGCTCGAGGCGACGAGTTTGGCATTTCGACACGAGTACTGTGAGTAGTAATCTTACCGCAATTTGTGTTTTCATAACTTGTATGATTTACACATGATTTTTAATATGAATACGTTACCGATTATTTTGAGTTGCATGTGGGACAAGTCTTTTACTCGATATGATACAAAAATAGTTAATTGAGATGATTACCGTTCTTTTAAATATTTTTGTTGTCACTAGATATGTTCTACCGTTACTTGAAATTACTGTTACCGAAATGAAATTACATGATTTGATAAGAACCGAAATGCCCTATATTATTTTAAAATATTTTCCTATGAGTATATACGGATATAGAGACAAGTATAAATGGGAGTAGACTTTGAAGGATCCAGCAGCTAACGGCGGGTTTGTTAGACCTGGTGCACCTTGTGTTTACCAATTACCGAGTACAGTTAGAGCCCTTGCTAGTGGGAAGGAAGAGCTAGCATACAGTTACCGTTTTCCCTTGAGTAGGGACCTACAAGTTATATTTGGCTCCTTTTACGAAGGGATCCACACAGTGATATAGATTAAATGATCCTTTCTTCGAAACCTCCCAAACATAAAGATTTGTCGAGTCTATTAATGAATTGTTAAATTGATTTCTATTACAGGAAACACATGATGAGATTGATTATTATTACTGTTTTTGAAAGGGCATTTTATTTTTATGATGGTTCCTATTTTTTATTATACAAGCATATTTTCTGACTTGTCCCTAACTAAAAACGGTTGTGGTTAAGTGTTATTACTCACTGAGCTAGGGACTCATTCCCTGCTAATTTTTTTACAGAGACAGCAGTTGACGCAGGCGAGGATTTCGTTAATTAGAGCGCACATGTTGATAGTTCTTGGTGAGCCTCGCACTTGTTCGCGTGGGCGGAGATTTTATTTATGGTTATGGTATTTTCTTTGAACTCTAAGAGTTTCTCCATAGTCAAATTTTTTAGTGTCTTGAGTATTCTTCATTATTATAGATTTATGTTGTATCGCTCATTCTTATCAAATTTGGAGATAAAGTAGTATTTCTAGTTATTGGTGGGTGGACTATTAAAGGTAGATATTTATTTTGGTTAATTGATAAGGTCATTGTCACTTGAATTTCTATTAGGATGTTTGGTTGCTGATTTGAGACAGGAAAATTTTTTGGGATAGTCTAAAAACAGTGGAAACTCTATCCGATTTTCTGTAAAATACCGATGAGGCTTACTTGGGGGCACTTGCTCCTAGGTGCCGGTCATGATCCTAAATTGGGTCTTGATACTCATGTATCTTGATAATCTGTCTTGTAACATGTCTTTAATTCATTTGGTTCTATATGATTGTGTGACTCTTGGATAAATAGCTCATGCTTTCATACTATGTCTGAATGCTGATGGTGAGTAAACACAACATGTCCTAAAAATGTTAGCATGTACACTTAGCCTAATCAGGTTGTTCAGGCTTTAACTTATCAAATACTATGCATCTGTGCATAAACAACTTTACAAATCTTGCCAATTTGTTTTAATACAATTTTGTCTATATGTATTATGTGTTTTAGAACTCTGTTATGATGGATTTTTCTTAAATTCAAACCTGTTTAAAATCTGTCCTTTACTATTGTCTCCTTATGTGATGTTGCCTTGAACTCCTATTCTTAGATCCTTTAGGTTCTCTCCTTCACTCCTCGGTGTTACACTGCTCGGGGTCCATGCGAGACTCTTGTGAACTCTGACACACTGGGGTTTGGTTTCCAATCTCCTTCAAACTGTTTCTGAGTATTTGTTCTTTAGTGTGAGCATTGCCCTGGGGTCTTGAAGCCCTTGGGAACTTTGACACACTATAGATCTAGGTTCTATGTGCTATGGGTGAATCATTCATCACTGATTATTGTGTACCTGTGGAAGTGAGCCTTGGAGGTGTTATGGGTCGAAGGCCTGGGTTATCTAGGTGCATTTGGGCCTGCTGCAGGCTTCCTATAGTTATATACTTTGTAATTTATTCATTCGATTATGGTCTGTAATAAGTATTTGTAATAACAGTGTGGGCAATAGTGAATTGGGAAAACTGGGCTTGGTTTTAATGAGAATGGGTTGAAAACCTGCTTATATGTGTCTGTTCCTTCCAAATATTTTCTGCTACTATATGTTAGATATCCTGCTTGTAGGTTTATTTGTTCAGTAGATAACATGCCTTTAGGTGTTTATTTCATTCAATACGTTCTGCTACTGTGTGTTAAATATCCTTCCTATAGGTTTATTTGTTCAGTAGATAACATGCCTATAGGCATTTATTTCATTCAATACGTTCTGTTACTGGGTGTTAGATAACCTGCCTATAAGATTTAATGCATTCAACATGTTCTGATTCTTTAGATATCATGCCTATAGGATCAAAACAAATAAATTCTTCATGTCTCACACCACTACACCTAGATACCATGTTTATAGGAAATACAATAACCAAATTTAGGCCCGTTTGCTTTAATATCATGTATATAGGCTTAATCAATTTTTATGATCGCTTAGCTAATATGTATATCCATAGGAGGAAATGAACAAGCAATCACCAAAGGTAGGACTCACACTCATAGGGATAATAGTCATTTCTGTGAAATGCTAAAATAGGAATTCTACATGAATGCTTTGCTAACTACCACTAGAAAGCATGCCTATAGTAGTAAGTAATAATTATGAGCTTTTCTGTTATGAATTGTCACTTAGATAACTTGCTTGTAGGTTCAAGTGCTCTAATTAAAATCAGTAGTCAATTAAAGGATCACACAGAAATTACTGTCAGCATATTTGAAATCTAGAATCACGTGGAAATTATGTTTATAGGATCTAATACCCTTAACTGATTGAACTGTCAACACACTAATGTGTTTTACGTGCATTCGCTGCCTTATGTGCGGAGGCTAAGTTGAGCCTTTATCTGCTCTTGCATGAAAAGTCCAATGTGTTTTATTTGTCGCTTAGTTTTACAATTTTGAGCAACCTAAGCTGAGTCTAGAATCATCCCAAATCGAGGTCCCAATGCCTCCAGGACCATAGGTAAGGGATGGGTAGTGCACGCATATGAATCGAACTAGAATCGATTAGAGCGCTTTAGGTAACAACTTGAAGATAGTAATCGGGTAGCAGGGGATGATAGTCTGTGCCCGCTAAATAATATGAGTAACACCCCAACTCAAGGGAATTACGAAGTATTATTTATGTTGCGTGGGGTGATTCTTTAGGCTAAAAAATTTAGGACCCCCCATCCCTATTCGATAATCCTCTCGCTTCTTTATTAGTCTAATTCATAAGTTAAGTTCAGCCGGGACCATCATTGTGGACCTGGGGGGGGGGGGTGCCTAACACCTTCCCTTCAGGGTAATTTCGAGCCCTTACCCAATCTCTGATGATGTAAACTGGTATAACATGAGTTATCTGCTCTAGGTGTCCTAACACACCTTAATTCGTTAGGTGGAGACTCTTTCAATTACAATTCCCTACCCTCTCAAAAGGGAGTTGTTCCAGAAATGTCGAAACCCAATTTCACGAGAAAAAGGGGGCGCGACAGCAAGGCGACTCCACTGGGGATATACTTAGGCTCTTACCATTATGAACTTGATTTGCATGAATTAGTCTTTCCCGATAAGCGTATTTTTGTTATTTTGCTCTTGTTTGCCACATGCACATCCTTTTCCCTATTTCCCCTTTATATGAACTCACATGCAATTACAACGTGTGTTTCCCTTTATTTCCTAATCATGTTCCCGTTTCAATTTTTCTATATCATGTCTCTCCCCAACCCGTACCCCTTTATTTGCTTTTTTCATTCCTTCATTTCACGAACTAACTTTTTCCCTGTTTCTCTTTCCTTTATGTCTTTACTCAATACTGTATTTATTTTCAAACATGTGAAAATACTTGACAATGTGCAATTTCTTTCATAATGCATGTTGAACATCATATTCCACTCGTGCGTATACCATAGCGGCGCTTGATGAGTGTCCGCGCTTTTCCTAAAACCACCCTTTAAATTTGGAAAGGCTCATTCCGGTAAAACTAGTAGATCAGCGGTGTAGTCGACGGTTCTGTGCCTTTTCCTCTCAAGTTATCCACTTGAGGGTACCAGTCTAGACTTCTATAGAAACCTTACTCTGATAATGACTGTACATGCATCATGATCAAACCTAGCCTGGGTTAATGTGTTGTCTGCATAATAACCTTCTAGAAAAACCTTGTCCAAAGACCACCGGGATTCCATAATCCTAACGGGCACAACCACGATATGTGCATTATTTGGAGAGATAAATGTCGACATGCTAATCGTTAATGTGTAAGTAGTCGAATCCGGAGGGGGGCAAGGGTCTAACTCTATTTTTTTTGCAGAAAATGAGGCACGAAGTCCCAAGTTCGGCATGGTTCGAAGTATAACACCGCTATTGTTGGATTGGTGGGAAAACCTTTCGCCAAGCGACAAAAACCATGTGAAAAGGGTTCTTGAAAACTTACCCTCCCTATTAGACCTCCAACCAAACAACATGCTAATCGAGGCTACTAGTATGTTCTGGGATGGAGAAAGGTTTGTGATCCATTTTGGCAATATAGAAATGACTCCTCCTTTGTATGAAATAGGAGGATTCATTGGATTACCATGGGATAGTCCCGCTTTACTAGTACCGCAAACCGCACTACCAGGGGGTTTCTAAAGATGATGGGTTTGAGAAAGAATGATGACTTGGAGTGCCTGAAGATGTCCTACAAACCCTTCGACATCCTCTATGAATGATATGGACACAACAAATCTTACCGTATCTTTCATGATGAATTTTCCATCACCTCCTTGGGTTGGACTCATCGTAGGGTTTTTGTATTTATCGTCTGCTTTCTGGGTATGATAGTGTTTCCAAGCCAAGGGGACCGAATTCAGACCAGGATAGCCATGGTAACCAAAGCTTTAATGGAGGGAATTGAGGGACTAACCTTTACTATTTTTCCAATGATTGTAGCAGACATATACCGGGCTCTGGATCGGTGCAAGAATGGGTTAAAACATTTTGAGGGTTGTAACCTGCTACTGCAGATTTGGTTGTTAGAACATCTTCAGAGGGGCCAATACCTCTAAGAGTTTCCACGGAGACCATGTAATGATCACATAGCTTTCCACCATCCTAAAAGAATGACCTTTATCCTAGACAGGTTTGCACAGCCAAAGAATGCTACAGAATGGCACAGTTTTTCAGCAATTTGATCGAGGACCAGGTCCACTGGATGTTCGAGTGGTTCCATACTAATGCATTCATCATCAGATCCAGGGATATTACGCCTTTGGTGTTGATTGGGTTAAGGGGAATACATCCCTATGTTCCTATCAAGGTCATGAGACAAGTTGGTAGAAAACAAGTCATACCACGAGTCTCCAAAATGAGCCATTACAGAGCTTTTCAGGGCGATGCCATTGCATACAAATGTGAGGCCCAGCACATGTGCACTTGAAGATTATCATGGAAAAGGATACTATCGAGCCAGATCGATATCACACAGGTTATGTGTATTTCTACCCATCATGGTTAGAAGATAACATACCAGGAATAGTCGAGCCAGGGGTTGGTCAAGGAAATAGTGTCATAGATGAAGCTGCTGAAGCACAAGTGAAATATAAGAGGCTACACAAAAAAGTCCTTGAATCCAAAGCCATGCATTTAGAACAACACAAGTTCGACATAGAGTCAATTAACAGTGGAAGGAAATGGCTATGAGATCGACAGAAAGGCTGGAATTTTTTTAGCAGGGTCTAATGGAGCTAGAAAGAAAGATAAGGAAAAAGGTCGCAGACTGTCAGAATGCAGAAGGCAACGAGGAAGGATACCTAGCAAGGGCATACCTACTGTTAGACATGCACGACCTAGGGAATCTGATCGACGAAGCCAAGAAGGTCAAATATGGAGATGGTCCCTCCGACATAACGAGGTTCCCCAAATTAGAATGCGAATTTAAATTCCTGCAATACGTGTTTAAAATACTGCCAATACTTTTTAGAATGCTTACTGAATTGTTTACCGTTTAGCATTTTTTTTTCTTTATTTTGGTTATTCCCATCCCCTAAGGTTGGTTCGCACATACTGGTATCGTCGGCATATCACACCAGATCTAGAGGCCACCCACATCCTCCTCCTACAAGTAATACGAAATGCGAGGGAAAAACAAAGATGGATGATATGAGTGGTATCCGAAAAGACAACGCTGCACATGCTAAGAATATTGAAACTTCAGACGATCGGAGTACTCCGGCCTTGATCGATTTGGTCCTACGATTGGAACAGAAAATACTGGAATTGCAAGGGGAACTTGAGCAGGTCCGCAACTTAGAAAACCACTCCCTCACCCTAAATGTCCTAGATATTAACTAGAAAAATGCTCAAAATCCAGCACCTCCTCAAGACACGACAAACCAACGTCCACAAAATCCTCTCACACCCCATCAATACACAACACCTCCCCAAAATCCTAATCCTCCGCCCGTACCTACACCTCCTCAACACCAGTATCTCTCGACTCAATACCTAAAAACCACTTACCATACAACTCAGAATACCCACAACCTATCCATCATCTGCAAAATTCAATTAATGATCACCACCACACTCAAACCCCCGGCACCCACCAAAATAATCCCATATACATAGAAACCTTACCCGACTCCGCTCAACCAATCTTATACACGCGAAAATACGCCTAGAAGGACCTTCTCATTAAGAATATGGCTGAGGAGCTCAAGAAGCTCACAAGCCGCGTCCAGGGTATTGAAGGAGGCAAAGGATTTTAAGGTCTAAATTATGAGGATCTATGCATTTAGCCAGACGTAGAACTGTCGGAGGGTTACAAACCTCCTAAGTTCGAGATGTTCGGAAGAACAAGTGACCCAAAGGTAAATTTGAGGACGTACTGTGACAAACTTGTAGGAGTTGGGAAAGATGAAAGAATTCGCATGAAGCTATTCATGAGGAGTCTCACTGCAGACGCCCTATCTTAGTATATCAGCCAAAATCCCAAGAAGTGGGTTAATTGGATAAGCATGGCATCAGACTTCATGATCGATTCAGGTTTAATACAGAGAATGCATCGGATGTCTTCTTCATATAGAACTTCAAGAAGAAACCAACGAAAACTTTCCGCGAGTATTCCACTCAATGGAGGTCAGAAGCTGCAAAGTTTAGGCTGGCATTGGAAGAAGGGCAGATGAACAAATTCTTCGTTAGGTCCTAGGATCCACAATATTGTGAAAGGTTAATGGTCATCGAAAATCACAAATTCTCCGACATCATCAAACTCGAAGAAAGGATTGAGGAAGGGATCAAAAGCGGGATGGTAACTAATTTTGAGGCATTGCATGCTACGAACAAAGCATTACAATCGGGGGTATATCAAAGAAGAAAGAAGTAGGGGCGGTGATCGTGGCCCAATGTCCAAAATGTCCACTCACCTACCAAACACCTCCACCCACATACCAACCTTCACCTCCCAGATATCCTCAATCCGCTACCGCCTATCACACTTATAACACCCAGCCAGCCTATTACCATTCACCTCCAACTCGTCAAAACTATCAAGAACCCAGACCCAATTTTGATCGCAGGACACCAGACAATACACCCTATTGCTGAGCCCATCAACCAGCTATATAAAATACTGAAGGCTGCCAGATATGTCACCCCTATTCCTGTTGTCGCCATGGAAAACTCCTCCCAATGGGTTAAACAAAACATGTGCATACCATTGCGGCATGAAGGGGCATACTATTGATGAATGACGCACTCTAAAAGACAAGATTCAAACCCTGATTGATACCAAGGTCATTCAAGCAAAGGAAGCTGCACCAAATGTCTGCAGCAATCCCCTCCCAGATCATAGGGGTGAAGGAGTAAATGTGATAGAAACTGATGAAGAATGGGATCCTAAAGGATCAATCGGGCTTATTCGGGAAGGTGACGACCCTCAAAAGCCTGCAGTCACACTCACTCCTATTGTGGTACAGATACAACAACAGTCGAAGTCGAAATAGCCTCATCGGTTCCGTTTGAAATTGAAGTGACAACACCTGCAACTACACCTACTCCATTTGAAGTAGAAATAGCCACACCCTTCACTTTGACGGTAACATTCACACCACCCTTCAGTTCTAATGCCATACCTTGGGATTATATTGCCGAAGCTAGGAGAAAAGGGAAAGCAAAATGGAAGAGTCCGATGCTGCACAGGGAATGACCAGAACGGGAAGAATCTATACACCTGAAAATTTGGTAGGGACAAGCAAGGAAGATGCTGCCAAACAACCCATCATTGAAACGGGTCCAGATGATCTCTGGAGGAAAGTACATGCAAGAGAATACTCTGTTGTTGAACATCTGAACAAAACCCCTGCCCAGATTTCCATTCTGTCGCTGCTACAAAATTTTGAGACGCATAGGAAGGCGTTAATGAAAATGTTGAATGAAGCTTACGTGCCCAACAACATCACCAGTGGAGAGATGGACAACATGGTGGGGCAAGTGCTGGAATGTCACAATATCACCTTTCACGAGGATGAATTACCACCTGAAGGACTAAGTCACAACAGAGCACTGCACATCGAGATACAGTTCGAGGACAAATTCATCGCCAGAGTTCTAATAGATGGGGGTTCAAGTCTCAACATTTGTCCGTTGACTACTCTGAAAGGGTTGGGTAAAGATTTCCATGACATACAAGCAGGGAGTATGAATGTAAAAGCATTTGATGGGTCTCAAAGGGCCACAATTGGGGAAATCAACCTTTTTCTGCAAATGGGCCCGACTTGGTTCGATGTTGAGTTTCAAGTATTGGACATATCTACTACGTACAATCTTTTATTGGGACGACCTTGGATACACGCTGCTGTAGCTGTAGCTTCTACACTACACCAGGCCGTGAAGTTCGAATGGAACCATCAGGAGGTAATCATTCATGGAGATGGATGTAATCCCACTTACACAAGTCAAAGCGTCCCAGTTGTCGAGAATATAAAAATCTTGGGTGGAGAAACTAATCACCGCATCGAGCATGTCAGTGCAAAATAATTGAGAAAGATAAATGGTGGAGCAGCAAAATAGAAAGCATACTGGCATGGTCAGGGTATAAACCCAGTAAAGGTCTTGGTAAGAATCTCCAGGGCATCACTAAGCCACTACAACCGAAACGTCACGACACCATCTTTGGACTTGGGTATTAGTATACCTGGCAGGAGTATGATGTTTGGTCGCCACCATGGCATGGTCCCTATTACCCCCTTGAGCAGCCAGTACCGTATCTGAGTCAGACCTTTCATTAGGCCGATACAATATGAGGATTTGTAGAAGAGGAAGATTTGGCTGGGCTAAGGAACCTGTTTCTGGATGATGAACACATGGGCTGCGATGCAATAGTTGAGGAGGTGGAAGAGGACTTCACCATTCAAACCATGGAGAAGGGAGCTGTTCTCAAGAATTGGACCGTTGCACCATCCCGGGCCCGTCAAGTTCCTTGGTAGCCTAGCAATTAGCATGACCTATTTTTAAAAGCCATTTTTTTAGCATTTAAGATATTTCCAGTATTTTGTTTTAAGACGCATTTTACTTTGAAATAATTACTCGAGTCATTGTGCCGTACCTGTTTTGATGTCTTCAAAATTTAATTAATGCATTTTTATTTTAGTATTTATTATTATCTTTTACATTTTCCTCTACAACATTATTGTTACTTATCCTGATGAACCAACAACTGTGACATGTAATGAGACAACGCAACATAAGGATAGCGACTCGGAAGAAGAAGATGAGATACGTGAGGAAGTTATCAGAGAAGTTGAAAACTTTGAGAATAATCCTAAGTCCAACCTGGACGAAACCGAGGCAATCAATTTGGGGTATTCTGAGACCATCAAATAAACCCGCATAAGTATCCACCTGTCACTGTCAGAGAAGAAAGAATAAACTCGTTTCCTGAAAGAATATGAGGACATTTTTGCATGGTCATATGATGACATGATCGGATTGAGCACATCCATAGTGGCTCATAAGTTGCCTACCAATCCAATGTGTCTGCTGGTGAAGCAAAAACTCAGAAAATTCAAACCGGACATGAGCCTAAAAATCAAAGAGGAAGTCACCAAGCAGATCAAAGCGAAAGTCCTCAGGGTAGTTGAATACCCAACCTGGTTAGCTAACATCGTACCGGTTCCAAAGAAAGATAGGAAAGTTAGGGTGTGTGTTGACTTTCTGGATTTAAACAGAGCAAGTCCCATGGACGATTTCCTATCACCAAACATACACATTTGATTGAAAATTGTGCCACGAATGAGCTACAATCCTTTATAGATTGCTTCACGGGTTATCGTCAGATTTGGATGGACGAAGAAGACACAGAGAAAACAGCTTTCATCATACCATGGGGGTGTACTGCTACAATATGATGCCATTCGATCTGAAGAATAGTGGGGCCACATATATGAGGGCCATGATGACCATCTTCCATGATATGATACACAAGGAAATAGAGGTATATGTTGATGACGTCATCATCAAATCCAAGAAAGCCACATATCACATAACAGACTTAAGGAAGTTATTTGACCGGCTACGAAAGTACAATTTAAAGCTAAACCCCGCAAAATATGCATTCGGGGTTCCTGCTGTAAAATTGTTGGGATTCATCGTCATCCGCCGAGGAATTTAGTTGGACCCGTCAAAGGTTAAAGCTATACAGGAATTGCCACCACCAAAGAATAAGAAGGACGTGATGAGTTTCCTAGGACACCTCAATTACATCAGTCGCTTCATAGCACAGTCCACAGTGATATGTGAACCGATTTTCAATATGCTAAAGAAGGATGGTGCAACAAGTTAGACTGAAGATTGTCAAAAGGATTTTGACAAATTAAGGAATACCTGTCCACGCCACCAGTTCTAGTCCCATTGGAACTTGGGAGACCTTTGCTACTCTATTTGTCCGTACTAGATGGGGATTTCGGCTGTGTTTTGGGACAATATGACAAGATAGGAAGAAAGGAGAAAGCCATATATTACTTGAGTCAGAAGTTCACACCTTATGAAGCAAGGTACTCTCAACTAGAATGCATTTGCTGTGCTTTGACATGGACTGCTCAAAAATTGAGGCATTACTTTTGTGCCTATACCACATACCTCATATCAAGGATGGATCCTCTGAAGTAGATATTTTAGAAGCCTATGCCTACCGGGAAGTTGGTCAAGTGACAAGTATTGCTGCGTGAGTTCGATATCATCTATGTAACTGAGAAGGCAGTCAAAGTACAAGCGTTGGCAAACCAATCTTGCTGAAAATCATGTAGGAGTAGAATACAAACCACAAAAAACGTATTTTCCTGACGAAGAAGTGTCATTCGTAGGAGAGGACATTGCTGAAGCCTACGGCGGTTAAAGAATGTTTTTCGACGGAGTTGCAAACTTTAAAGGAGTGGGTATTGGAGCGGTCTTGGTGTCCAAGACAGGTCAACATTATCCGGTATCCGCAAAGCTTAGGTTTCCATGCACTAACAACATAGCAGAATATGAGGCCTGCATCATAGGGCTCAATTTGGCCATCGACATGAATATACAAAAGTTGTTGGTAATTGGTGATTAGAATCTTATGGTACATCAGGTTCAAAGACAATGGGCTACAATAAACACCAAGATACTACCATACTTGTATCATGTGCAACAAATGATGAAGGGGTTCACGAAGATAGAATTCAAACATGTTACAAGAATCCAGAACGAGTTCGCAGACACACTGGCTACCCTATCTTCCATGATACAACATCCGGATAAGAATTTCATCGATCCCATTCCAGTAAGGATCCATAGTCAGCAAGCTTATTATGCCCACGTTGAAGAAGAAACGAATGGAAACCCATGGTTCCACGACATCAAGGAATATTTGGCAAAAGGAGAATACCCAGAGCAGGCGAACCATACTCAGAAACGTACATTGTGTAGGCTGTCCAACCATTTCTTCTATTGTGGAGGAATTTTGTATAGGAGAACATCTGATCTAGGACTATTAAGGGGTATTAACACTAAAGAAGCTTCAAAATTACTCGAGGAAATACATGCTGGAACCTGCGGTCCACATATGAATGGTTTTGTTCTAGACAAGAAGATACTCAGATCTGGATATTTTTTGATGACTATGGAAATAGATTGCATCCGTATGTCCAGAAATGCCACCAATGCCAGATACATGCAGACATGATACGAGTGCCGCCAAACGAACTCAACGCAGCAAGTGCACCTTGGCCTTTTTCTGCCTGGGGAATGGATGTCATTGGTCCAATCGAACCCACCGCTTCAAACGGGCACATGTTCATTTTAGTGGCCATCGATTACTTCACAAAATAGGTAGAGGCGGCATCTTACAAAGCCGTAACTAAGAAAGTTGTCGCAAATTTTTTTAAGGATCGTATTGTTTGTCGATTCGGGGTTCCCGAGTCCATCATCACTGATAATGTCGCCAATCTCAACAGTGATCTGAGGAAAGCCATGTGTGAAACTTTCAAAATCAAGCACAAATACTCCAAAGCATACAAGCCTCAGATGAACGCAGCCGTAGAGGCTGCCAACAAAAAACATCAAAAAGTGGTAGAAAATCACAAGCAATGGCACGAGAAGTTACCATTCGCCTTATTGGGATACCGTACCATAGTCCGCACATCATCTACGGCAACTCCCTATTTGCAGGTTTATGGTACCGAAGCTGTCATTCCCACCGAGGTAGAAATTCCTTCTTTAAGGATCATACAAGAAGCCGAACTCAGTGATACAGAATGGATAAGGACCGCTATGAGCAATTACCCCTCATAGATGGAAAAAGGATGAATGCAGTGTGTCATGGTCAGCTTTATCAGAATAGAATTTCTAGAGCTTTCAACAAAAGGGTCAAACCAAGACAATTCACACCAGGGCATCTGGTGCTAAAGCAAATCTTCCCGCATTAAGATGAAGCCAAAGGGAAATTTTCACCTAACTGGCAAGGTCCTTACATGGTTCTCAAGGTACTAACAGGAGGAGCGCTCATACTTGCAGAAATGGACGGAGAAGTATGGCCAAAGCCTATCAATTCAGGTATAGTCAATAGATACTATGTTTAGATTGTTTACATTTTTTCATCTGATGTAACTGAACTACGCTTGACGTGATTCCCGTTTAGGGGATACGCAGGCAGCACTCTGGATTCGGTCACATCTTAATAAAATCTTCAATTTTCCAGAACTAGAAATTGGGGTAGAATTTTGAGGAGGACCCTCAAAATTCTAATGCAAGAAAGTCGAAATGTCTTTAAAAGTGTCGCAGTCATTAGTTCATCCAATATGCTTGATATTATATACCGCTATGTTTTCTAAAATAACCCTATTTCATCAAATAACTGCATATCTTTCGAAAACATTATTTCTATGGGAGCCAGGTGTTACCCGGGGTAACTTGAACGGGATCTCCAGAGAAAAGGAAAGCAAAACAAGCAGACAAAGTGTAATGACCCGGTCGGTCGCTTTAAGAATAAACTCCCTGATCCCCTATTAACTGCATTCCCCGTATTTGTTTCTGCTATTGTGAGTTGCCGGGAGGATTTACTTGGAGTTTTGGAGAGTTTTGGGAAACTTAGTCCCTAAATGAGAGTTTATGTTTTAGAATTCGGACCGTAGTCGGAACAGTGTGAAGACGGCCTCGGAATAGAATTTCGTTGGTTTGGTTAGCTTTGTTGGGTGATTTCGGGTTTAGGAGCATGTTCGGATGGTGTTTTGGAGGTACGTAGCTTATTTAGGCTTGAAATGCCGAAAGTTGAATTATTGAAGTTTCCGGTTCGATAGTGAGATTTTGATCTAAGGGTCGAATGGAATTTGGAAATTGAAGTAGCTCCGTAGTGTTGAATGTGACGTGTGTGCGAAATTTCAGGTCATTAGGACGAGGTTTGATAGACGTTTTGATCGAAAGCATAACTTGTGAGTTTTTGAAGTTCTTAGGCTTGAATCCGATGCTAATTGGTTTATTCGATGTTGTTTGAGGTGTTTTGAAGATTTGTATAAGTTTGGATAGTGGTATATGGCTTGTTCGTGCTTTTGGTTGAGGTCCCGGGGGCCTCGGGGTAGTTTCGGATGGTTAACGGGAAGTTTGGAGTTGGTAATTTGCAGCTGAAGCTGTTGAGTCTGCTGTCATAACCGCACCTGCGGCTTGGGGAGCGCAGGTGCGATCCCGCAGAAGCGAAAGAGAAGCCGCGGATGCGCCCAAGAGGAAGAAGGGCTAGAACTGCAGATGCGGGAGTTTTGCCGTACCTGCGACACCGCAGGTACGGATAGGCAGTCGTAGAAGCAGAAAGTCCCCGTTTAATAAAAAATCACAGGTGCGACTTGGTCTTCGCAGAAGCGGGACAGCAGGTGCGGTCTTAGAGCCGTAGATGCGGTTTCACTGGTCAGAAAAGCGGCAGAATCGAGGGTTTAGTTTCAAAACCTTAGAAACTGATTTGGCAGCTTGGAATTGGCTATTTGGAGAGAGATTTTCACCTGAGTGTTTTGGGTAAGTAATTCTTACTCGATTTTGGCTTATTTCCACGAATCAATGCTTAAATTCGTCCTTTAAATTCGAATTCGGGGTGGAAAAAAATTTGGAGAAAAGTTGGAAAAGTTCTTAGACCAAATCCTTGAGTTTGGATCAAGATTTTTATGTCGGATTGGAATAATTTCTATATATATGAACTCGTGAGAGTGTGAGGATTCGGAATTTGTAAATTTTACCCGATTCTGAGACGTGGGCCCGAGGGGCATTTTGGTCATTTTCCCTAATTTTGCATATTAGCTTAGAATTAATTAGTTGAATTAGTTACTTGAAGTGTTATTT
This sequence comes from Nicotiana attenuata, assembly GCF_001879085.1. Taxonomy (NCBI): domain Eukaryota; kingdom Viridiplantae; phylum Streptophyta; class Magnoliopsida; order Solanales; family Solanaceae; genus Nicotiana; species Nicotiana attenuata. The sequence goes on along the minus strand of NW_017671301.1, from coordinate 159,536 downwards.
ACATTATGCAATTGATTTGAATAGACTTGGGCCATTTGGAGTCGAGTACTCGTGGCAAGAGCGTGGTTTCGGGTTGATTTTGAGCCGGTTCGAGGTAAGTGGCTTGCTTATCCTTGTATGGGGGAACTCCCCTTAGGATTTGGTATTGTTGATATTCGAAATGCCTTGTACGTGAGCTGACAAGTGCGTACTTGTTCTAATTGTTGAAAATCATGTTTTCATTAAGTAACTTTAATTGTGTTTCCTTTCTTTCTTACACTACTTGCAATTTAAGCCCGCTGTTAGCTTAGGGAAGTATGTCTAATATCCTTAATTGCTTTATTTGCTCAAACTGTCTTATTTGGATTATGTGTAGCATGCTAGGTTAGAATTACCTGTTTTACCTTGGTATGAAATTTGAATTAAATTGAGTATTCTTCGTGTTGCTGACGTGTGTTTACTTTGGGACTACGGGACGGTATCCCGGGAGATCCCCTTGCTTGTTTACTAAGGGACTACAGATTTCTATTCCGGGAGATCCCCTGCACCTATATTGATTTGGACTGTAGTGCGGGATACCGAGAGATCCCCCAACATGTATATTGGGGATACTAAGAGACCATTGGGATATCGAGAGATCTCCAACATATATTTATTGAGGATACTAATAGAAATCCTCGGGATACTGAGAGATCCCCAGCACACATATTGAGGACACTAAGAGATCCTCGGGATACTGAGAGATCCCCGGTTGTTATCTTCGTGTTGAGCGGTATTCCTTTTGTGATTATTTTCTCTCTGTTATAGTTGTTGTTATTCTTATTATCCTATGTTACTTCGTACTGTTAACATTTAATTATATTGTCGTATTCTATACTATTTTATCTCATTTTATCAGCTATAATCAGTAGGGCCCTAACCTTCCTCGTCACTACTCGACCGAGGTTAGGCTTGGCACTTACTAAGTACCGTTATGGTGTACCATGCCCTTCCTGGGCATGTTTTTTTATGTGAAGATCCAGGTACTTTGACTTAACCCTACTATCCTTGAGGCGGAGTGATCCATCAGAGACTTCGAGGTATGTCTGCCGCGTCCGCAGACCGAGGAGTCCCTTTCCATTCTCTCTCATAGTATAAGCCCTTCTATATTACTTTTGTTTAGACACTCTGGAGTTAGAACACTGTAGTTATTCCACAGCTTGTGATTTCATGAGATTCTGGGTTTTGGGAAATGTAGTTTCATTTTAAGAGTTTGTATTGTATATGCCGAGCGACATCTTCAAATCTCCGGTTGTTATTTCTGCAGTTTTGGCTAGTTTTATTCTGTGGTTTCATTTTTTCCGCAATTTTTTAGGCTTGCCTAGTCGAAGAGACTAGGTGCCGTCACGATAGTTCACGGAGGGCGAACTTGGGTCGTGACAAGTTGGTATCAGAACACAAGCCGGTTTATTTGAGTCTCACGGATCGGTACAGAGACGTCTGTACTTATCTCGAGAGGCTATATAACTGTTAGGAAGAATTTCCACTTCATTTGATGTCACGCCCCAAATTCGAGGGACATGACCGGCGCCCGACCGGGTAGCCCCAGCAAAGCGAACCTGGATGCCTTTCCTAACCCACATGTTACCCCACGTTTTCCTTACTCAATTATTCCGAGGATTTGCCAAATAATTAATTAAGAACACTTTTTAATTTACAAAACACATACATACTTACATAATAGTAGTAAAATCACCAACTCGTTACCAACGTATGAAAACACGGATTTACATAAGTTTCTAACCCACATCTACTGTCTACGGAGCCTCTAATAGTACAACAGGATAATATAGTATTTGCCGGTAACAAGGCTCCGGCTATACCTTACAAAAATCAAAAATAAAACTCCGAAAACAAGCGGCCTGAGCCACGCAGGGCCCCGAGAGGAAAGGGGCTCACCAAAAAGCTGATGGAGGACGAAGGGGAGCTACGATCGGTGGACTGGAGTACCTGCTACGGATCCACCTACAATCATAACACGAATGTAGCGCCCCCGGCAAAAGGGACATCAGTACATTTGAATTGTACTGGTATGTATGAACAAACTTTGCTCCAAGTAAACTCGAACCATAAGCAAGTAAGTAGCAGTAATAAGAGCGACAATCAAATTCACAAGGAGGGAACAATTAAGCCAACATGTATACAATCTTTCCTCCACAAACAAGCATGTAATTGTAATGGAAACAACAATCAAATCCACAAAGAAAGAGCAATCAAACCAACAAATTTACAATCTCTCCTGATTCCCCTTCCACATTTCCACATCAATAATTTCACAATTTGTTCATAGTTCATTTCAATAGCGATTTCGATCGCTTTCCAACCTTATTACCTTGGCCACCCTTATTACCTCGGCCACCCTTATCACCACAACCCACACCTTATTCCTTCGTGTTGCGGCGCGCAACCCGATCCCACCGAACAATCACAATTCACAAACAACACAACAACAACATCAATTCACAAAGAATAGCAACAACAATCCTCAAGAAACAACAACAATGACCCTCAAGGAACAACAACAACAATTTACCCGAACTTCCATAGCCATCAATACCATTTCCATGATTCCACTACTCATATGCATTGATAGGTCACGATGATAATTTCCCACGACAAACCATATATGTTGCTACCACGGTTATTCCGAGCACATCAATTCCCATTTCCTTCCATTACTTGTTTCACAGTTCTTACCACATAGCACATTCACAATCGCAAATTTGGTTTATTTCTGATTAATTGCATCAATATGGCGAAGGCACAACCACAATTACTCAACCATACCAATCACAGGAATTTCACAAACAAATCACGTAGAAATCACATACCAAGCACTCAAACACCCAAACAAAGTAATTTTACAAATTCAAAGTTAGCCATACATACCTGGAGCCGAGTTCCCTTTTTAACTTTTATTTCCAATTCACCAAATGGTCTAGCAACGTCAATCTAGTGCACAAGTTAACGCGTATGACTTAGAAAAGAAGTTCACAATTTCTACTCAAACTTATTTAGGTTACCAACCCATCTTCGCACCATCTTTTACTCCTACTCAATTACTCTCACTAGGTTTTAGGCTAACAACACATCCACAACTAGACAGAGCACCACAATGTATATATCAACAATACTAATCTCAGTATTACAAGCACTACATTATCATAAGGATACCAGAACATGGACTGCAGAGTTTTAGATCAAAACACCTATATAGTACCTTTGAAGTTAAAACTAATTGATATTCAATCAAGCAAAAAAAATTATTTTCCTTCCACGACACTTTCAGTCTTCCAGATGACCTTCTCAACTTAAAAGCTCTATCATGACACATTCTCGAAAATAATATCAACTCCCAAACATACATAACAAGGATGACAGATAGACATCTCGCATGAGTTAACTATCCATTGACTTTACCTTTAATAATTTCCACGGTACAATTTACATTCCACCGAATATTGCAATTCAGGTAACAACGACAACCCACAATTCCATCACATGGCATCATACCATCAAGAATGTCATTTCATAGTAACCAAACAATCATGTGTTCATAATAGTCCTTACCAGTCATTAATGTAATCATAAATGTGTTCATCAACAAGAATATAATTTCATTTCAATCAACAATCCATATGAAGTCAAGCCACGATGATTCTTGCCAGTAGTGCATCATATAGGATATTACCATGATCATATAGTTCAATCAAATCAATTCACACCCCTCTTTTATCACTACCTTCTTAGACATAAACATATGGAAACACAAAGTACGTGAGGAACAGTTACAGGGAATATCATACTCCTAGTGCAACCTAATGTGGAATACACTTATGTTACATTTATTATCAACTCACATAACATCTTTAGGGGGAAATATGGGGAATAGCTTGTTCACCCTCCAAACTCTAAATCTCTAGGCGAACACTCACACTAAACCCTTTATGACCTTCAACAATTACTCTAAGATGTGTTATCATAAACTGACCATAAAATTACCTATCCAATATATATGTGATCACACTGTGAAGCTTCATCTTTGACTTGTCTGAGCTTACAATACCCAATGGATCTAATACAGTGAGGAAGAACAGAGTTCAAGATCAGGCTGGAGTTATTCAGGAATTCATTAATGTGCTGGGCAGAGCATTTCATGAGGTTATATGCTAAGAGACACAGAAGGTTACTACTAACAATACTGATGTGGTTAATTATTGTGAGGACATCAATTATTAGACAAATAAGTCAAAGGGGTAACTCATACATTGGCAATAGGACCCATTAATGAGGAATACTCAAGTACGTGAACCACTCGTTTTCTAGAGTGTAGGGAAAATCCGTTTATCAAGAATAAGAATACTCTGGAACCTTGAATGTGATATGGGTTTCAAAATACATGCACTTGAATTATACTCTTGATATTACTTGACACATGGAATCTATGCCACAAGCCCGTGAGGATGAAAAGAAGTTGAACTCTTATGAGATTATCAAATTTCAGACAGCTTAACCCTTCCTGATAATTGATCACATATGAGGGAACTAAAGATACGGCCACTTGTCTTCCAAATCAATATGCTCATGATATGTGCAAAAACTTGAAGGCATTTAATCTCACCCCTTTCTAAAGTAAAACCACATAGCTCGGATATCTAAATGTTGGGATGAAATCATGTATTGGTTAGAGGCGTTCATGATGCTCCAGGAAGAGAGACAAATGTCACTCCTATCCACCCAAAGGGGTGTGATACCAAGGGTAGTAAAACTACCCTCACATTAAAATGATATAGTCAATTATTCTAGAAGTCGAGTGAGAAGAAGGCCACGTAACCCATCCAATCCGACCCATTTAAGACTTTGCAAAAAAAGGGGATGCACTTTGGTTTAAAATCAGAGAAATTTTAGCCTGAGCTTAAAGGAAAATCATTACTTTTGAAACCCATGGGACAAGCCCTCGTAGTCCTAGAAAATCGAGAACAAATGGCGAGGAAGTACTTAAAACCATTACGAGTTGGTTTAAAATAAGACCTCAAAGTGCCCACATGGATAAGTTCGAAAGAATGAGACGTCTTAATGCATTTATCTCGGAGAAGTAACCTGGGCTATCTAGTCACATGGACAAGTGGAGAAGGTAGATGATTGTTTAGGAAAAACTCTCATAAGAAGTGCGAGCAATATCTTTTTATCCTAACAAAAGGAACACGTCCTCATCCTTAATGCGACAAGACTTCCTCTTTGATGCCATGAAACATAAATGAATTCTACAATGAGAGTTATCGGATGAAGTAGATAGTAGGGTAGCAAAACTAATGAGCACCATTTGGAACCAACGAGCATAAACCAAGTTGAATACATTAGAAGTCTGTAGGAAAGGAGAAATTTGCCCACTCTCAGGGTGCTTGTAGAGTACATAAAAGTGACGTTAATTAAATCATATCATATAGTTGGATAACTAGTCGAGACATTGAGATGATATAGCATTGAAGATTATGGGTAAACAATACATGATGCAAGACAAAGTACAGGAAGTGAGAGAGCCTTATGGAACTAATCTCTACATTGTAACCACTAGGAATGGTGGCAATACAAAGCGATTATTTATTTATTTATTTTTTGAAAGAAGATCTTTATATGAAGTCACGTTATTTATATCTCTAGAATTCAAAAATTCAATTGTGTCTAGAAACTCAACTTCATAATAAGCATTACAACACACTTCTATACAACCAGCTATTACAAGCCATATGGGGAGATGCTATAAGACTTGACTGAGAGAAAGGTTTTGACATACGAATGTGTTACTAGATGTATTTCTCATTGGCCAACCCAAAACCAAAAGGCGAGACTTAGACTGATAAGCAGATCGTTGGACTAGCACAAGTGTAGATAATCCATTATCGGAAAGAGATCATTCAATTTCGGCAATTGCGGCAGGCTATCAACCCTTAATGAATCTTGAAGTTATATGAGAACCCAATGAGATAGTATGGAATAATCATGGAGGGTTTGCAGATGTTCATAGTGAGTTTTTCATGGATTTTTACTTGAGNTCTTCAAGCGTCTGAATAGTCCGCTCCGCTTGACCATCAGTCTGTGGATGGAAAGCTGTGCTGAGATTCACCTGAGTACCCAAACCTTGCTGAAATTTCTTCCAAAAATTAGCTGTGAACTGGGCCCCTCGATCCGAGATAATAGAAAGCGGAGTGCCATGAAGCCTCACTATCTCCTTGATATACAACCTAGCGTATTGTTCTACAGTATCGGTGACTTGACTGGCAAGAAGTGAGCTGATTTGGTGAGTCGATCCACTATTACCCAAATCGAGTCGAACTTGCGCTGAGTGCGAGGTAATCCTACCACGAAATCCATGTTGATCATCTCCCATTTCCACATTGGTATTTCCATGAGCTGGGTTAACCCACCGGGCCGCTGATGCTCAGCCTTCACTTGCTGACAATTCGGACATTTAGATACAAAGTCCGCCACACCCTTCTTCATACCGTTCCACCAATAAATCTCCTTGAGGTCATGATACATTTTCGTAGAACCTGGATGCACGGAATCCCTGGAATTATGAGCCTCCGCCATTACCCTCTCTCGAAGCTTATCCACATCCGGAACACACAGCCTACCTTGACACAGCAATACACCATCCTTGCCGTCGAGTGAAAATGCCGAAGTCTTGTTATTCAAAACAGCTTCCTTCATTTGAGCCAATGCTGGATCGATAAACTGCTTTTCCTTGACTTCCGCTACGAGTGACGATTCTGCTCCATTATGTACCATAACATTCCCCTCGTCTAATGCCGAAATACAAACCCCTAGACTGGCCAATTGATAAACCTCCCGAGCCAAGGGCCTTTGATCCACTCCCAAATGAGCCATACTACCCATAGATTTTCGACTGAGAGCGTCGGCCACCACGTTCGCCTTCCCTGGATGGTACAAAATGCTCATATCATAATCCTTGAGTAATTCTAACCACCGTCGCTGCCTTAGATTCAATTCCTTCTGCTTAAACAAATACTGGAGACTCTTGTGGTCTGAGAACACATCCACATGGACCCCATAAAGATAATGCCGCCATAATTTCAAAGCAAACACAACTGCCGCAAGCTCCAAATCATGCGTCGGATAATTCTTCTCGTGATTCTTGAGCTGCCTCGAGGCATACGCTATAACTTTCCCATGTTGCATCAACACACACCCCAAACCAACCCTGGAGGCATCACAATAAACCACAAATCCTTCCGTGCCTTCCGGCAAGTTCAATATTGGTGCCGACACCACAAGATTCTTGTTTGTGAGCCAAAAATTTTACGGGGCCTCACATTTACAGTTAGAAAAATAGCAGATTTTGCTTCAGCTGTTGCAGAGCCCATTTCCTCTTCGCGATCGCGTTCTTCATCCCGCGTTCGCGATGCCTTACTCCCTCTTTCTTCGCGATCGCGTTCGAGCCCACCGTTTGCGTAGGGTTATTTGACCCTGAGGGCTGAGTCTCCTTTTCCCCTTCGCGTTCGCGTGAAGTCCCACGCATTCGCATAGAACAGTTCCTGGACCCCAGCAAATTCCTNTCACATTTTGAAAATTTAGCATACAACTGGTGCTGATGAAGAGTCTGCAAAACTGCCCTGAGGTGACCGGCATGATCCTCCCGGCTCCGCGAATAAACAAGGATGTCGTCAATTAAAAACAATCACGAAGGAGTCTAGAAATGGATTGAAAACACGATTCATAAGATCCATAAAGGCTGCCGGGGCGTTGGTTAGCCCAAAAGACATGACCAAAAATTCAAAGTGACCATAGCGAGTTCTGAAAGTGGTCTTGGGAATGTCCTGCTCCCTAATCTTCAATTGGTGATACCCGGACCGTAGATCAATTTTGGAGAATAACCTTGCACCTTGCAATTGGTCGAACAAATCATCAATCCGAGGCAGAGGATATTTATTCTTGATGGTGACTTTGTTGAGTTGCCGATAATCAATACACATCCGGAGCGACCCATCCTTCTTCCTGATAAAGAGAACCGGAGCACCACACGGCGACACTCGGCCGTATGAACCCCTTTTCTAATAAATCCTTCAGCTGCTCCTTTAACTCCCTTAACTCTGCTGGAGCCATTCTGTATGGTGGAATAGATATTGGCTGCGCATCTGGCAATACATCAATCCCGAAATCAATCTCCCTATCTGGCGGAATCCCTGGAAGCTCGTCCGGAAATACTTCGAGAAACTCATTCACGACTGGCACGGACTCGGGGTAGACACTTCTGAAGTGGTGTCCGCCACCCGGACCAAATGATAGATACATCCCTTCTTAATCATCTTTGAAGACTTAAGGTAGGAGATAAACCTACCCTTCGGCACCACATCATTCCCTTTCCACTCGATGACCAGCTCATTAGGGAACTCGAGTCTCATGACTCTCGTTCGGCAGTCAGGTTTAGCAAAGCACGAATAAAGCCAGTCCATCCCCATAATCACATCAAAATCCACCATTCCAAGCTCGATAAGATCGGCCGTGGTAACGCGACCACATACCGTGACAACACAATTCCTATAAACTCGCGCGGCTGTAATAGAATCACCAACCGGAGTCGATACAGAGAACGGCTCATGAAGCTGTTCGGGTTCTATCCCAAAGCTTGAAGCAATGAATGGGGTGACATAAGACAAAGAGGACCCCGGATCAATAAGAGCATAACAATCAATGGCCTGAACAGATAAGATTCCTGTAACCACATCTGGAGAAGCCTCTGCACTCTGACGACCACTCAAAGCATAGAACCGGCTGGGTCCACCTCTACCACGGGCTCCACCCCTAACGGTACCACGGCCCATTGGGGCTGGAGGATGCACAGATGGTATGGCGACTGAAGAACCGGACGACTGAGCAGATCCCCTACCCATGGCCTGACTGGGCACATGACAGTCTCGCTGAATATGACCTCTCACCCCGCATCTGAAACACACCGGGATATCCAGGTAACAAGTCTCTGTATGAAATCTCCCACACTTGGGGCATGGAGCCCTCCCCTGCTGTTGTGATCTCCCTCCTGAACGACCGGACTGATGGGGTCTCCTACTATCTGAACCTGGTCTCATGTGGCTGTTCTGCTGATAACAGTGCAGAGATGATGGTGCGCTCGCTAAGGACTGAGCATATGACTGGGACGACCCTGACGACCCTCTCCCCTGAGCTGATCTCCCTGAGTGACCTGCTGATCGGGCCCTGTTGCTATTCTCCCTTTCCGCCCGAATCTTCAACTTCCTAGCCTCTGTGGCCTGAGCGAATCCCACAATCTTTCCATAGTTCATATTCGAGTGTAAGGCCACTGTAGCAGCCTTATTTACTACCAATGGACTAAGGCCCTGAACAAATCGCCGAACTCTAGCTGCCATGGTCGACACTAACTGTGGAGCATACTTGGACAATCTCACAAACTCCATGTGGTACTCCCAAACACTCATACTGCCCTGCTTGAGGGTCTCAAACTCCATGGCACGGGCTGTTATTGTCTCAGCAGGCAAGAACTGGTCCATGAACGCATCTACAAGCTCATCCCATCTGGCCGGAGGTCCTCCCTCCCCACGGGAGTCCTCCCACATCTCGAACCATGAATACGCTGCTCCCCTCAACCTGTATGATGCCACTTCAACTCCCTCTGTCTCTGAAGCTTTCATCACTCGGAGGGTCATATACATTTCATCAAGAAATTCCTGCGGATCGGCCTCTAGGTCTATGCCTGAGAACTCCGGAGGGGCCAACCGCAAAAACTGGTTAACTCTGGAGCTGGTAGAATCTCCCTGTCCGCTAGAGGATGTAGGGGCATCCTGAGATCTCTGGGCCTGAGCGGCCACTAACTGGGTCAACATGTGCATGGCTCCTCTAAGGTCCGCATCAGAAACCTCGGGACCAGGAGCTGGAACGGTGCCAGAATCAGGAATACCTGCGGGAGGGATGGTGGCACCCTCTGCCGCTGCAGGAACAGGAACACTCTGGTCTAGGACAGACGGGCCAGGTAGGTTCAAGGCTGGGGAGTCACTCTCACCCACGGCATCAGGTACATGATTCATAGCCTCTCTCGGGGTGGCATTGGCCTCGAGGTCGAGTCTAGCTCTCTTCTTAGGTGCCATTACTGAAAAAGTTCAGAACAACGCACGAGTTAGATATAGATACTTTCACATTTCACTTCACCGCACGATACAGAATAAAAAGGAAGTGGGAAATTTTCCTAAATGTCCATGCAGCCCCCCACTTATAGATGTGGTCGACTTCACACCGATAAGTAGGGCTCTACTAGACACGTCTCCAAGACATCCTAGGACTCCTTAAAACCTTAGGCTCTCATACCAAGTTTGTCACGCACCAAATTCGAGGGACATGACCGGCGCCCGACCGGGTAGCCCAGCCAAGCGAACCTGGATGCCTTTCCTAACCCACATGTTACCCCACATTTTCCTTACTCAATTATTCCAAGGATTTGCCAAATAATTAATTAAGAACACTTTTTAATTTACAAAACACATACATACTTACATAATAGTAGTGAAATCACCAACTCGTTACCAACGTATGAAAACACGGATTTACACAAGCTTCTAACCCACATCTACTGTCTACGGAGCCTCTAAAAGTACAACAGGATAATATAGTATTTGCCGGTAACAAGGCTCCAGCTATACCTTACACAAATCAAAAATAAAACTCTGAAAACAAGCGGCCTGAGCCACGCAGGGCCCCGAGTGGAAAGGGGCTCACCAAAAAGCTGATGGAGGACGAAGGGGAGCTACGATCGGTGGACTGGAGTACCTGCTACGGATCCACCTACAATCATAACACGAATGTAGCGCCCCCGGCAAAAGGGACGTCAGTACATTTGAATTGTACTGATATGTACGAACAAACTTTGCTCCAAGTAAACTCGAACCATAAGCAAGTAAGTAGCAGTAATAAGAGCGACAATCAAATCCACAAGGAGGGAACAATTAAGCAACAGGTATACAATCTCTCCTCCACAAACAAGCATGTAATTGTAATGGAAACAACAATCAAATCCACAAAGAAAGAGCAATCAAACCAACAAGTTTACAATCTCTCCTGATTCCCCTTCCACATTTCCACATCAATAATTTCACAATTTGTTCATAGTTCATTTCAATAGCGATTTCGATCGCTTTCCAACCTTATTACCTCGGCCACCCTTATTACCCCGGCCACCCTTATCACCACAACCCACACCTTATTTCTTCATGTTGCGGCACGCAACCCGATCCCACCGAACAATCACAATTCACAAACAACACAACAACAACAACAACAATTCACAAAGAATAACAACAACAATCCTCAAAAAACAACAACAATGACCCTCAAGGAACAACAGCAACAATTTACATGAACTTCCATAGCCATCGATACCATTTCCATGTATTCCACTACTCATATGCATTGATAGGTCACGACGATAATTTCCCACGACAAACCACATATGTTACTACCACGGTTATTCCGAGCACATCAATTCCCATTCCATTACTTGTTTCACAGTTCTTACCACATAGCACATTCACAATCGCAAATTTGGTTTATTTCTGATAAATTGCATCAATATGGCGAAGGCACAACCACAATCACTCAACCATACCAATCACAGGAATTTCACAAACAAATCACGTAGAAATCACATACAAAGCACTCAAACACCCAAACAAGGTGATTTTACAAGTTCAAAGTTAGCCATACATACCTGGAGCCGAGTTCCCTTTTAAACTTTTATTTCCAATTCACCAAATGGTCTAGCAACGTCAATCTAGTACACAAGTTAACGCGTATGACTTAGAAAAGAAGTTCACAATTTCTACTCAAACTTATTTAGGTTACCAACCCATCTTTGCACCATCTTTTACTCCTACCCAATTACTCTCACTAGGTTTTAGGTTATAGAATGACATGCATGTATGATTTCAACAACTATTTTCAAAGACCAATGCATGAGACTCCCCCCCCCTCCCCCCTAGCTTAAACCAGAAATTTAGTGAAAAGGGCTAGGGATGTTACCTGCAAGAAAAGGGGGATGAAGATAAGCTTGAAATTCCCCGGCCCGATGGTTTTGAAGAATCAAATATTGGAGAAGATGACTTTCTCTCTCAAGACCCTCTCTTCCTCTCTCTTATTTTGTGCAGAAGATCGTTAAAAATGAGGGGCTGGGGGTGTTTTATTAAAAAGGGGGTCGGGTATAAAATTTAGAAAATAGAAGCCCGAGCAAGATCTGCGGTCGCATTCTGCGATCGTAGAACTGAAATGCGGTCCGCAGATTGGACCGGAGAATTGCCCCCAAAACTCTGATGATTCTGTTTGGGTCTGCGAGAGGAATGCGGTCCGCATTCCTGTTATGCGGTCGCATTGTGCACCGCAGAACTGACCTTCACAAATCCTTGAGAAACTTATGCGACGACTATGCGGTCCGCATATTCGTTATGCGATCGCATAGTAGACCGCATTTTCAACATTAATTTTGACAACTCTTCTGTTCCACTCTGCGGTAGAAATACGGTCCGCACATCAATTATGCGGTCGCATTTTGGACTGCATCCTGACCTCAAGTTTAACCAAACCACAGCTTCACTATGCGATAGGAATGCGGTCCGCATACCAGATCTGCGACCGCATTCTTGACCGCATAATGGCATTTTTCTGGGAAATTGATTCTTTTGATTTTTTTTCAAACTTAGATCAATACCAAGGGTCCGAACCCCGGCGAGCTTTCTACGCATTCCTAACACATATTCGGAGTTGACACCACAAGATACTAGGTTTTGAGCCAAAAATTTTACGGGGCCTCACATTGATTTCTTTGTCGTGCGAGATTTTGATATCACAATTCTAAACTTCTGTATTCTATTCTCTCATAAATGGTGAGGACACGTGCTAGCCGAGATGATCAGGCACGCGCGCACCCTAGTGGAGCCGTCAGAGGCTAGGGCCGGGGTAGAGGCCGAGGACGCGCACGTGGTGCAGCCAGAGCACCCGCGCGAGCTGCCACCGAGGTGCCAACAGCAGTTCCAGCCGGAGTCCAGACACGTGATACGCCTACTGCTACTACCACTCCGGCATTCCAGTAGACTCTGGCGTAGTTTATGACTATGTACACCACTCTAGCTCAGGCAAGGTTTCTTCCCCTTGCTACAGCTACATCCCAGGCTGAGGGAAGAGCACAGACTCCCGCCGCCCGTACTCCTGAGCAGCGAGTGCATGTTTATCAGGTCCCAGAGATTATTCCTGTACATCTGGTAGCCCCAGCTCAGCCCGGGGAAAGGGCCGTAGCTTCAGAGGAGGAGCAGAAGAGGCTTGAGAGGTCCAAGAAGTATCAGCCTCCTAGATTGAGTGGACTAGCCTCAGATGATGCTCTTGGATTTCTAGAGGAGTGCTACCGCATCCTCCGTACCATGGGTATATCAGGATCGAGCGGGGTTTCCTTCACTACTTTCTAGCTTTGAGGAGCCGCATATCAGTGGTGGCGTGCTTATGAGTTAGACAGTCAGGATGAGGCATCTTCCCTGACTTGGGCTCAGTTTTTAGATATGTTCACGAGAAAGTATGTTCCCCAGAGTCTCAGGGACGCTTGGCGCGCAGAGTTTGAGCATTTGCGCCAGGGTACTATGACTGTCTCGGAATATGCTGTCTATTTCACTGACTTGGCTAGACATGCACCAGCTTTGGTTCCTACTGTCCGCAAGAAGGTTCACCGGTTAATTGAGGGGCTCATTCTCAGTATCAAGTCTAGTATGGCTCGGAGTTGAAGATGGATATTTCTTATCAGCAAGTGGTGAGCATTGCTAGGAGAGTAGAGGGTATGCATGCTCGGAACAGAGAGGAGAGAGATGCCCGTGTCCCAGCTTCAGCTCGTCGTGGTAGGGGCTATATGAGTCGCCCTGTTCATTCAGCTCTTCCAGCAGCCAGTGGTATTCCAGCTCCTCCTAGACCCTAGAAGCCTTATTATGCACCTCCAGTGTCTAGTGCGCCTCCTGCGCGGGGTGCTTCCAGTGGTCAGTCCAACAGACCTTGGCCAAGCTAGTCACAGCCGCCACGTCCTCCCAGATCTTGTTTTGAGTGTGGTGGCACACACCATGTGGTGAGGGATTTCCCTAAACTTGGGAGGGCTGCACCTCTACAGACTTCTCAACCACAGTGCGCCCCGCAGAGTTCTCAGGCTATGATCACAGCACCAGTTGCTACCCCACATGCTCAGCCAGCTAGAGGTGAAGGTCGGGGAGGTAGAGGTCGTCCTAGAGGGGGAGATCAGGCCAGATACTATGCCCTTCCTGCTCGTACTGAGGCTGTCGCCTCCGATTCTGTCATCACAGGTACTATCCTGGTCTGTCACAGAGATGCATCAGTTCTATTCAATCCAGGCTCCACTTATTCTTATGTGTCCTCTTATTTTGCCTCGTATTTAGGCGTATCTCGGGATTCTTTGAGATCTCCTGTTTATGTTTCTACTCTTGTTGGAGATTCTCTTGTTTTGGACCGCATTTATCCGTAGTGTTTGATTGCACTTAGTGGTTTTGAGACCGGAGCCGATTTGTTATTGCTATGCATGGTAGACTTTGATGTTATCCTGGCAAAGACTGGTTGTCGCCCCATTATGCTATTCTTGATTGTCACGCGAAAATTGTGACGCTGGCTATGCTAGGTGTACCGCAAGTAGAGTGGAGGTGTACTTTAGATCATACTTCCAGTAGAGTTATTTCATTCCTTAAGGCTCAGTGTATGGTTGAGAAGGGGTGTGACGCATATCTAGCTTATGTGAGAGATGTCAGTATTGATACCCCTATAGTTGATTCAGTCCTAGTAGTACGGGATTTCTCTTATGTGTTTCCAGCTGACCTTCCGGGCATGCTGCCTGAAAGAGATATTGATTTTGGAATTGATCTGTTGCCGGGCACTCATCCCATTTCTATTCCTCTATACGGTATGGCTTCTCCTGAGTTGAAGGAGTTGAAGGAACAGTTACAGCAATTGCTCGATAAGGGTTTCATTTGGGCCAGTGTATCACCTTGGCGTGCTTCTGTCTTCTTTTGAAGAAAAAGGATGGTTCCATGCGTATGTGTATCCATTATCGCCAGTTAAACAAGGCTACAGTGAAGAACCGTTATCCTTCGCCTCGTATTGGTGACCTGCTTGATCAGTTATAGGGTGCTCATGTGTTTTCTAAGATCGACATGCGTTCAGGCTATCATCAGTCGAAGATTCGGGAGCCAAATATCCCGAAGACTGCCTTCAGGACTCGGCATGGTCATTACGAGTTCCTTATTATGTCATTTGGGCTGACCAATGCCCCAGCAGCCTTCATGCATTTGATGCACAGTGTATTCGAGCCATATCTTTACTCATTCATCATTGTCTTTATTGATGACATTCTGGTATATTCCCGGAGTCGGGAAGATCACGAGCAGCACATGAGGAAAATGCTTCAGACTTTGAGAGAGAAGAAGTTATATGCTATGTTCTCGAAATGTGAGTTCTGGTTGGATTCTGTGGCATTCTTGGGTCACGTGGTATCTAGTGAGGGGATAAAGGTGGATCCGAAGAAAGTGGAAGCAGTGCAGAGTTGGCCTAGACCATCCTCAGCTACAGAGATCCGCAGTTTTCTTGGCTTGGCGGGTTATTACCGTCGATTTGTTCATGGATTTTCATCTATTGCAGCGCCTATGACTAGGCTGACCCAGAAGGGTGCTCCATTCCAGTGGACGGAAGAGTGTGAGGAGAGTTTTAAGAAGCTCAAGACAGCTTTGACTACAGCCCCAGTTTTGATATTGCCTACCGGTTCAGGGTCTAATACTATCTATTGTGATGCCTCGAGGGTTGGCCTTGGAGCGGTATTGATGCAGGGCAGTAGGGTGATTGCCTACACGTCCAGACAGTTGAAGGTACACGAGAAAAATTATCCTGTCCATGATCTCGAGTTAGCTGCTATTGTTCACGCCTTGAAGATCTGGTGTCACTATTTGTACAGTGTGCCTTGTGAGATTTATACAGATCACCGGAGTTTGCAGCGTCTGTTCAAGTAGAAGGACCTTAATTTGCGTTAGAGGAGGTGGTTAGAGCTGCTGAAGGACTATGATATCACTATTTTGTATCACCCGGGTAAGGCCAATGTGGTGGCCGATGCTTTAAGTCGCCGAGCGGAGAGTTTAGGGAGTTTGGCTTATTTACCAGCAGCATAGAGGCCCTTGGCGATGGATGTTCAGGCCTTAGCCAGTCAGTTTGTGAGATTGGATCTTTCGGAGCCTAGTCGGGTCCTTGCTTGTGTGGTTTCTCGGTCTTCCTTGTTTGATCGTATCCGGGAGCGTCAGTTTGATAGCCCTCATTTGCTTGTTCTCAAAGAAAAGGTTTTGCATGGCGATGCCAGAGATTTGACCATTGGTGATGACGGGTTATTGAGGATGCAGGGTCGAGTTTGTGTGCACAATGTTGATGGGCTTCGAGAGTTGATTCTAGAAGAGGCCCACAGTTCGCGGTATTCCATCCATCCGGGTGTCGCGAAGATGTACCGGGATTTAAGGCAGCACTATTGGTGGAGACGGATGAAGAAAGATATAGTTGGGTTTGTAGCTCGGTGCCTCAATTGTCAGCAGGTAAAGCATGAGCACCAGAGGCCGGGTGGATTGCTTCAGCAGATAGAGATTCTGGAGTGGAAGTGAGAGCGGATCACCATGGACTTCGTAACTGGGCTCCCAAGGACTTTGAGGATGTTCGATGCCATTTGGGTGATTGTGGATCGGCTGACCAAGTCCGCGTATTTCATTCCTGTGTGTACTACCTATTCTTCGGAGTGGTTAGCGGAGATTTATATCCGGGAGATTGTTCGTCTGCATGGTATTCCAGTTTCCATCATTTCTGATAGAGGTACTCAGTTCACATCACAGTTTTAGAGGGCCGTACAACATGAGTTGGGTACTCGGGTGGAGTTGAGTACAACTTTTCACCCTCAGACGGACGGACAATCCAAGCGCACTATTAAAATTCTTGAGGATATGCTCCATGCGTGTGAGATTGAGTTTGGAGGGCCGTGGGATCAGTTCTTCCCATTGGCGGAGTTTGCCTACAACAACAGTGTCACGCCCCAAAAACCGAGGAGCACGACCAGCGCTCAATCGAGTGAACCCAACTGAGCAAGCCTTATCGAACACTTCCAACCCAACTCAATATGAATAAGGTAACCATGCTTTCATTCATTTATTTAGACGAGGAAAGATAGCACATTCTACATTGTTAGTTCACTTTAAATCACAACGTTAAACCGTGGATAAGTTCCAAGATTCCATGCAAATACAATTACACATTAGAGAAACGAGAGTTAAAATTTCAACATAGTTCGTAAACCCACCCATCACTCGTACATAACCCACACGTATGTCTACGGAGCCTCTAAGGATGTAAAAGACAAGTATGACAATTCCGGCAACAAGGCCCCGGCTATACCTCAAAAGTAGAATTCTATAACAAAAGATGTGCAATATAACCCCTTGAAGGAGAAAGGGGCTCACTAAGACTTTGAGAAGAAGGATGCTCCGCTACACACGATCGACACTATCCGCTTTGGAGCCACCTAGATTCATTTAAAAATGTAGCGCCCCCGGAAAAAGGGACGTTAGTATATGGAGTAGTAATAGTATGTATAACTAAACACCGTCTAATTAGAAAGAACTTGCATACACAAATAAGGAAATCACAAGTATCACTCAAAAGCTTTAAACAACCACACCATTATCAACATAAAAGAAACGTACAATTTTAACATCGTTTTTCCATAGCCTTTATTTTGGGACATTTAATATTATTCAACATTTGTTCACATTACCACCGCTATCTAGAGCGGAGTCCGATCTCGACCCGATCGGCAAGGTCGCCTCAATTGAGACGTTTACTTCGATCACAAACACATTACCACCATGAGCGTGACATGGCGTCCGATCTCGGCTCGATTGGCTAGGCCGCCTTACCATGGCGTTTTCGTTTTCCATCAATTATCTCATTTCATTCTTTGTTTCCCATAAATCATCTCATAGGCACTTGGGCCATAGCTGTCACATCATATATTTGGCACTAGGCCACATTTCACACCATTCCCAGTTTCAATGATAGATTTGCAATTCAAGATAATAAGTGCACACAAGAGCAACTAAAATTGTAGGCATAGAGGAGACTTCACATAGATGGCACAACATATGCAGCTTCGATTTCAATTTAAGGTTTAAGCATTTCAATTCATGATCCATAGTCCTTGCACCTTTTCGAGTTATAAGGAATAGCATATTGATCGTATTGAGACATACTTTCCACGCATATGAGGTTGCAACACCAATTCAAGTGAAATAACAAGCAATACAACAATTCAATTTTTAATCTTACTGTATTCACACAACCACCGATAAAGCTCAATTTCTAAAAGACGGGGTTTTGGCCATACATACCTCAACCGAGATTTCCTTAATCCTATGACGTTCCGGAATGTTCGCACTTCAATCTATTTAAGCAATATAGCACAATTTAACTCATAATCAAGAAAAGATCATAATCTAAGCTATCTTGAGCATTTTATCGAGCATTCAGTGTTCATTAAGGCCTTATGGTTCTTTTATGAAAGATTACACTAGCCCATTACCCATGCCTCTTTATTTATAGTTCCCCATATTCTTCAAGAACACATGCATGCAATGCAATCCCCCTTATCCCCATGAATTACCTCCCTAATGACCCCTTGTAGCTATGTGTAAAAATAAGAGCTGAGGTGATGAAGTCTTACATCTTGGAATGAAGGTTTAGGTCTCTCACTTGACTATCTTCAATGATCTAACAAGAATTCATGGAGTAATTTTGATGGGAAGCACTTTCTCTCTCTTAGACCTCTCTCTCTTACTCCAAAACGTGTCAAGAAATATGCTCAAAATGAGCNCCTCCCTTGGACCCCTCTCTCTCTCTCTAAAAGTTTCAGGAAGTATGCTCAAAATGAGCTATTGCACAGGATATAACGACAGGGGGTCGGGTTTAAAATTTAGAAAACTGGAGCCCCGACTCAGGTCTACGATCGCATTTGCAATCGCAAAGTTGACATGCGGTTCGGATAATTAACCGAAAAATGCTCCCTAAAACTGAACACACTGTCTGGGTCTGCGGCAGGAATGCGGTCCGCATACACGTTCTGTGGTCGCATAACGCACTGCAGAACTGCCATTTACAAAATCCTAAGGAAATTATGCGACGACTATGCAGTCCGCATATTGGTTATGCGATCGCATAATCGACCGCATAGTTGACATCAAATTAGACCAACACACTGACTCACTCTTCGGTGGATTTGCGGTCCGCATGCCTGATATGCGACCGCATTCTCGACCACATAATCGCACTTTTTTGGAAAACTTTAATTCTTGACTTTTTAATGCATAGATCAGTACAAAGGGTCCGAACCGCGGCGAGCTTGAATTTTACGCATTTCTAACACATATCCCTAATTTGGCACTACGAGCTTTTGAGTTTTTTTGGGTAGAAATTTTCACACGGCCTTACATCCTCCACCACTTAAGATCATTCGTCCTCGAATGAGGATCAAGTTTCACTTATTAGCAGTCTTCATGCAATCTTCTGCCTCTTTACAACCTAAAACATATTAATAGTCTCCAAATTTGACTAACTCCCTAAATTTCCAAAAATTTCGCCAAAGTTTCCTTTGTATTTAGGCATATCCACCTGTCAGAGGGCCCCAGAAACATATCCTAACAGCATAAACATATTCCATAGATATAATATAACTTGTACCACATTAACCATGGCCGTATAGGCAACATATATAACTGAAATGGAACAACTTTACATAGATTAAATCAAAAGATAAGAGTTTATAGGAACCAAATGCATAAGAGGAACCAAATGCATAAGAGCTATTACATGACTATTAAAACAAATGTGGGTACTTCTTTTTCATTTCATCCTCGGCTTCCCAAGTGGCTTCCTCAACTTGCTGGTTCCGCCATAACACTTTCACGGATGTAATCTCCTTATTTCTCAATTTTCGAATGGCAACTGGAACTTCTTTATATGACAGCTCTTCATTAACCTCAATCGTTTCAACTAGCACAATAGTGGACAGATCTCCCACTACCTTTCTCAGCATAGACACATGAAAGACAGGGTGTACCAATAACATCTCGGGTGGCAGCTCAAGCTTGTGTGCCACCTGACAAATCCTCTGAATGATTCTGTATGGTCCGACATACCTCGGACTCAATTTTCCCTTCTTTCCAAACAGCATGATACCTGGAAACCTTCAAAAATACCCAATCATCCTCTTTGAACTCTAAATCTCTGCGACGAACATCCGAGTAAGACTTGTGGCGACTCTGAGCAGTTTTCAACCTCTCCTTAATAATCTTGACTTTCTCCATGGCCTGATGCACGAGGTACGGCCCTATCAATTCCGCTTCTCCAACCTCGAACCATTCAATGGGAGACCTGCATCTCCTACCATAACAATGCCTCGAATGGTGCCATCTGGATACTAGCATGGAAGCTGTTGTTGTAAGCAAATTCTATGAGCGGCAAATGGTCATCCCAGCTACCTTTGAAATCAAGAGTACAAGCACGCAACATGTCCTCAAGCGTCTGAGTAGTCCACTCTGCATGCCCGTCTATCTGGGGGTGAAAAGTTGTGCTAAGATTTACCTGCGTGCCCAAGCCTTGCTAAAATTTCTTCCAAATGTTGGCTGCGAACTGAGCCCCTCGATCTGAAATGATTGATACTGGAGCACCATGCAATCTGACTATTTCCTTGATATACAACTGAGCATACTGCTCCGCTGTGTCGGTAGATTTGACTGGCAAGAAGTGCGCTGATTTCGTGAGTCGGTCCACGATTACCCAAATCGAGTCGAACTTGCGCGGAGTGCGCGGCAACCCTACCAGAAAATCCATGTTAATCATTTCGCATTTCCACATTGGAATTTCTATGCTTTGAGCCAATCCACCGGGCCTTTGATGTTCGGTCTTCACTTGCTGACAATTAGGACATTTTGCCACAAAGTCCGCCACATCCTTATTTATGTTATTCCACCAATAAATCTACTTGAGATCATGATACATTTTCGTAGAACCTGGGTGCACAGAATACCTGGAAGTGTGAGCTTCTGCCATGATCCTTTCCCGAAGACCGTCAATATCAGGAACACATAGGCGGTCTTGGTACCGTAGGGTACCATCATTCATGCCTAAGGAAAAAGCTGTGGTTTTGTGTTTATGAATCCCCTCCTTCAGTTGTGCTAACAACGGATCGTTGAATTGCTTCTCCTTTACTTCCGCCACAAGCGATGATTCAGCCGTATTCAGCACAATTACTCCTCCTTCATTAAAGTCCGCAAGGCGAACTCCCAAGCTAGCCAACTGGAGAAC
Organism: Nicotiana attenuata; assembly: GCF_001879085.1. Classification (NCBI taxonomy): domain Eukaryota; kingdom Viridiplantae; phylum Streptophyta; class Magnoliopsida; order Solanales; family Solanaceae; genus Nicotiana; species Nicotiana attenuata. The sequence goes on along the minus strand of NW_017671301.1, from coordinate 138,065 downwards.
CTCCCTGGCCAACAGCCTCCGATATGCCTCCAAATGAGCCAAGCTCCCCATAGATTTTCGACTAAGAGCATCTGCTACAACATTAGCCTTCCCCGGGTGATAGAAAATATCAATGTCTCAGTAACTATTTGCGCTTGAAAATATATTGAAGGCTCTTGTGGTCCGTGAATACATCCACATGGACCCCATATCGATAATGTCGCCAAATCGTTAGCGCAAACACCACTGCCGCAGCTCTAAGTCATGAGTTGGATAATACTTTTCATGATTCTTGAGTTGCCTGGAAGCGTAAGCTATAACCTTTCCATGTTGCATTAACACACACCCAAGCCCGACTCTTGAAGCATCGCAATACGCCACAAACCCCTATATACCCTCTGGCAGGGTTAACACCGGTGCTGTAGTCAGTCTTGATTTCAATTCCTGGAAGCTCCTTTCACAAGCGTCGGACCACTGGAACTTAACTGCTTTCTAGCTCAATTTAGTCAAGGGACAGGCAAGAGTAGAAAACCCTTCCACAAATCATCTGTAGTACCCAGCCAAACCCAAGAAGCTGCGATTCTCTGTTCGAGTGGTAGGTCTAGGCCAATTTTTCACTGCAGCAACCTTCTGAGGATCAACCATAATCCCTTCCCTGGAGACAACATGACCCAAGAACGCGAGAGATTCAAGCCAAAATTCACATTTCGAAAACTTAGCATACAGTTGATGTTGCAGAAGGGTCTGCAGAATTGCCCTGAGATGGTTAGCATGATCTTCTCGACTTCGGGAATACATAAGAATATCGTCAATGAACGCTATCACAAAGGAGTCTAGAAAAGGCTTGAAGAATCGATTCATAAGATCCATGAAAGCTGCAGGGGCATTTGTTGGCCCAAAAGACATCACCAGATATTCGAAGTGCCCATAACGAGTTTTGAAAGCTGTTTTTGGAATATCCTGCTCCATTATCTTCAGTTGATGCTACCCGGACCGCAAGTCAATCTTTGAGAAACACGTAGCACCTTGCAATTGATCAAACATGTAATCTATTCTTGGCAGAGGATAATTTTTTTTATTGTGACTTTGTTGAGTTGCCGGTAGTCAATACACAATCGCAAGGACCCATCTTTCTTCCTTACAAACAAGACCGGTGCGCCCCACGGTGACACACTCGGCCGGATGAAACCCTTTTCTAGCAAATCCTTCAATTGTTCCTTTAGCTCTTTCAGTTCTGCCGGTGTCATTCGGTAAGGTGGAATTGATATAGGCTGCATGCCTGGCATCACATCAATCCCAAAATCAATCTCCCTGTCTGGTGGAATCCCAAAGAGCTCATCTGGAAAAACATCCGAAAATTCATTCTTAACAGGTACAGACTCAAGGCTAAACGCCTCAGTATTGGTGTTCGTAACCCGAACTAAGTGATAGATATACCCTTTCTTGATCATCTTAGCAGCCTTAAGGTAGGAAATAAACCGACCTCTAGGCACTACATTATCTCCCTCCCATTCAATAACGAGCTCATTAGGAAATTCAAGCCTCATGGTTCTAGTCCGACAATCAAGTTTGGCAAAGCATGAATAAAGCGAATCCATTCACATTATTACATCAAAGTCGACCATCCCTAACTCAATAAGATCGGCCGTGGTATCACTACCCCGCACCGTAACAACACAACCTCTATAGACTCGAGTAGTCGTGATAGACTCACCAACTGGAGTAGACACCAAAAATGGCTCATGAAGCTGATCCAGTTCTATCCCAAATCCCATAGCAACAAAAGGGGTAACATAGGACAAGGTGGAACCGGGGTCAATAAGTGTATACACATCATGAGATTGAAAAGTCAGAATACCTGTAACAACATCTAGAGAATCCTCTGCAGTCTGGCGACCACTCATAGTATAGAACCGGCTGGGTCCTCCTGAACTCTGTGCGCCACCCCTAGCTGTACCACGCCCTGCGGGTGCTGGGGTACCTCGAGCTGGAGAAGGGGCTGAAGATGTAGCAGCTGCTGGACTGGATGGCTGTGCTGTGCCCATACCCGCTCCTTGGCGGATACATGGCAATGCCTCTGAATATGACCCCTCATCCCACATCCATAGCATATATGTAACTCAAAATAGCAAGTCCCTGCGTGCATCTTACCACACTTGGGGCACGGGGACCTCTGCTGCTACTGGGACCTCTCTCCTGACCGACCCCGCTGATGGGACCCCTGTTGCCCTGACCGGGCCTAAAACGACTCCACTACTGCTGGCTAGGCCCTGATGGCAGTGCACCGGCTGAAGACTGTGCAACAGACTGGGAAGTCCCTGATGATCCCCCCTGAAAGCTGATCTTCCCCCACCTAGTGACTCTCCCATGTTGCCCGTAGACCGGGCCTTGCTTTTACCCTCTCTCTCCATCTTGTTCTTCAATTTACGGTTCTCCATGTGGTACTCCCACACACTTCTGTTACCTTGTTTAAAATTTTCAAAATTTGCTGCACGGGCTGCCCTTGTATCGGCGGGCAGGAAATGGTCTATAAATGCATCAGAAAACTCGCTCCACCTCGCCGGAGAGCGTCCCTCCTCACGGTAATCTTCCCACAACTCAAACCACGAATAGGCCACCCCTTTCAGATGGTAGGCCGCCAACTCTACTCCCTCTATCTCGGTTGCACGCATAACCCTACGGGTCTTGTGCATCTCATCAATAAAATCCTGAGTGTCCTCTTCTGGATTGGCACCCGTAAATACTAGGGGGTCTAACTGAAGAAATATGTTCACCCTGGAACTCGTGGAATCCCCTTGCTGGCTAGATGATATGGGCGCAACATTTGACCTCTGGGCCTGAGAGGCCACTAGCTGGGTCAGCATCTGGATAGCTCGCCGAAGATCCCTATCAAAAGTACCAGAATCGGAAACTGTGGCTGGAGGCGGGACAGAGGTATCAACGGGGGGGATAGTGGTACCCTCCACAGGTGTAGGAACTAGGTACTCTACTTTGGAATAGAAGAATCAGGCAGAGTGATAGCAGGGCGGTTACCCTCACCCACAGTATCAAGCAGTGGATCATCAGGCACTCCTGAAGTGGCATTGGTATTGGCTTCCTGGCCAATCCTCGCTTTCTTATTATGTGCCATTTACTAAAACATAGAACAATGCACTAATTAGAGAGGGAACGGTTTCACCACACGATCCAGAATATCAAAGAAGGGTGTTATTCCTAAATGCCCAAGTAGCCTCCAACTTATAGATGTGGTCGACTACACACCGATAAGAAGGACTCTACTAGACACGACTCCGAGACATCCTAGGACACTTTAAAACCTTAGGCTCTAATACCAAGTTTGTCATGCCCCAAAAACCAAGGAGCACGACCCGCGCTCAATCGAGTGAACCTAACTGAGCAAGCCTTATCGAACACTTCCTAACCAACTCGATATGAATAAGGTAACCATGGTTTCATTCATTTATTTAGACGAGGAAAGATAGTACATTCTACATTGTTAGTTCACTTTAAATCGCAACGTTAAACCGTGGATAAGTTCCAAGATTCCATGCAAATACAATTACATTTTAGAGAAACAAGAGTTATAAATTCAACAAAGTTTGTAGACCCACCCATCACTCATACATAACCCACACATATGTCTACAGAGCCTCTAAGGATGTAAAAGACAAGTATGACAATGCCGGCAACAAGGCCCCGGCTACACCTCAAAAGTAGAATTCTATAACAAAAGATGTGCAATATAACCCCTTGAAGGAGAAAGGGGCTCACCAAGACTTTGAGAAGAAGGATGCTCCGCTACACACGATCGGCACTATCCGCTATGGAGCCACCTGCATTCATTTAAAAATGTAGCACCACCGGCAAAAGGGACGTTAGTACTATGGAATAGTACTAGTATGTATAACTAAGCACTATCTAATTAGAAAGAACTTGCATACACAAATAAGGAAATCACAAGTATCACTCAAAAGATTTAAACAACCACAACATTATCAACATAAAAGAAACGTACAATTTTCACATCATGTTTCCATAGCCTTTATTTTGGGACATTTCATATTATTCAACATTTGTTCACATTACCACCGCTATCTAGAGCGGAGTCCGATCTCGACCCGATCGGCAAGGTCGCCTCAATTGAGACGTTTACTTCGATCACAAACACATTACCACCATGAGCGTGACATGGCGTCCGATCTCGGCTCGATTGGCTAGGCCGCCTTACCATGGCGTTTTCGTTTTCCATCAATTATCTCATTTCATTCTTTGTTTCCCATAAATCATCTCATAGGCACTTGGGCCATAGCTGTCACATCATATATTTGGCACTAGGCCACATTTCACACCATTCCCAGTTTCAATGATAGATTTGCAATTCAAGATAATAAGTGCACACAAGAGCAACTAAAATTGTAGGCATAGAGGAGACTTCACATAGATGGCACAACATATGCAGCTTCGATTTCAATTTAAGGTCTAAGCATTTCAATTCATGATCCATAGTCCTTGCACCTTTTTAAGTTATCAAGGAATAGCATATTGATCATATTGAGACATACTTTCCACGCATATGAGGTTGCAACACCAATTCAAGTGAAATAACAATCAATACAACAATTCAATTTTTAATCTTACCGTATTCACACAACCACCGATAAAGCTCAATTTCTAAAAGACGGGGTTTTAGCCATACATACCTCAACCGAGCTTTCCTTAATCCTATAACGTTCCGGAATGTTCGCACTTCAATCTATTTAAGCAATATAGCACAATTTAACTCATAATGATGAAAAGATCATATTCTAGGCTCTCTTGAGCATTTTATCGAGCATTTAGTGTTCCTTAACGCCTTATGGTTCTTTTATGCAAGATTACACTAGCCCTTTACCCATGCCTCTTTATTTATAGTTCCCCATATTCGTCAAGAACACATGCATGCAATGCAATCCCCCTTATCCCCATGAATTACCTCCCTAATGAACACTTGTAGCTATGTGTAAAAATAAGAGCTGAGGTGATGAAGTCTTACCTCTTGGGATGAAGGTTTAGGTCCCTCACTTGATTATCTACAATTATTTAACAAGGATTCATGGAGTAATTTTGATGGGAAGCACTTTCCCTCTCTTGGACCCCTCTCTCTCTCTCTCTAAAAGTGTCAGGAAGCAGGCTCAAATGAGCTATTGCACAGGATATAACGACAGGGGGTCGGGTTTAATATTTAGAAAATTGGAGCCTCGACTCAGGTTTGTGATCGCAAAGTTGACATGCAGTCCGCATAGTGGACCGCAAAATGCTCCCCAAAAACTGAACACACTGTCTGGGTCCTGCGGCAGGAATGCGGTCCGCATACACGTTCTGCGGTCGCATAATGCACTGCAGAACTGCCCTTTACAAAATCCTAAGGAAATAATGCGACGACTTGATAAGTTGGTATTTTACCAACTTATCTTGCCTTTAAACCTATACTTTTGTTATGTTTGAGTGATAAAATCATGTATTTAATGTCATTTCCTTCTATTTTACAGGGTGATTTTTATTTAGAAGTAAATGTGAAGAAACCAAGTGAAAACAAGTCAAAAGAAGCCAAAAAGAGAGAAAAATCTGGGCAGTGCCCTCAGGGGTCGCAAATGCGACCAGAGCTTGGGAAAAGCGAAGTCAGCCATAAAGGTCAGTCTTCGCAAATGCGAAGAGGAGTTCGGAAATGCGAACTCAGCAGGAATAGGAAGTGTTCGCAAATGCGAACTCAACCTGGATAATCAACCTTCGCAAATGCGAAGGTCTCATCGCAAATGCGAACCTGGGCAGTCTGGGAAAGTTTAGGAATTGCGAACTTTTGTTCGCAATTGCGAAGATCGTGCTTCAGGCATGGGCAATTCTGGAATTTAACACTTTTGATCCCTAAACCATTTAATACTCGATTAGGCTCATTTGTAAAATATCTTGGGCTTATCTTTTGGCTTATTTTAAGTTCTTAGGGCTAGAGAGAACAAGTTTTGGAGGCTAGGGCTTTGCACACACACTTTGGTCTTGAAGATTGAAGCTTTTGGTTGAGAATTTCTTACCCATTTATGTTGCTTTCTTCATTTACTTGCTTTGTATTATATATCTAAGTGTGTAGTATTTTATTCAACACTTAAATCTTGTTTATGGAAATATTCATGTTTAAAGTGTGGATTAAATACCTTGTTGTGCTTATGTATTGAATGATTTTTAGTTAATTATGAAGTGAGTTATTGTTAGTTTAATTATTCTTGTTCTTTTATGTTTCCAAAGGGATTAGCTAACCCTTAGGACTCGCCCATTAACTCCGAATTAATTTTGGAAAAGATAATTTGGGGTTGGGAAAGATTAATTAACACGAACTTGAGGCGTTAACCCTCATTTTACAGATTCTACCTAGGGATAGGATTGAACTACTTGTAGCCGTTCCGGGTGTGTTTAATCTTCTAATTGTTTTAAGGATAATTCAATTAGGAAGACTTGTTAGTCTTCGGAAGAAGCTAATTAAGAATTATTACCCGTGGCTAATTAACATAAACTCACTCATATTTGTAAAATCATGAAATACATTGGATCGTTACTTGAGTGTAATTCTCGATGCAACCATACTTGTAGCCATTGATCATTTTACTTGCTTTCTAGGTTTTTTTACATTTCCGCATTTAGATATAAAACATTTTCAAAACCAAGTTCTTATTGTTTGGCATTGCGCGATAAGCGAAAATTTTCTGACATTCCTAATCGCCTACACATTGTTCCTTGAGGGATTCGACCCCGACTAATAGTTGGGTAAATTATATTGCATGCGACCATATCAATTACTTTTTAGTAGTGGATTTGGACATCATCAAAATTGGAGCCATTGCCGGGGAACAATTTGGCGTAATTTAGGTTGTTTGAGAAGTAAGCGAAAGTGCTTTGGTCCAAACTTGTGAATATTTGTGTAATTAATTTTTCTGACCTTGGTCTATTTTTCTTGTTTGTTTCTTGTTTATTTTTTTATTTTTGAAAAATGGCATCGTATAATGAAAATTGGTCGGATGGTAGTTGTTCATACTTTGATGACCCCTGTCATTATTGTGGAGGACCACACTCGTGGCAAAATTGTTTACATTCTCCTGGAGGAGGATTGTGCGCACAATCTCAACCCTATGAGTGGAGTATTTGTGATAAGTGTGGTTGCCAAAATGGTCATTGGGATGATTGTGCATATTTGTCCTTCCCTTCCCCAAGCCCCTACTGTGATGAATCTACCTTTTGTGATGAGAATTATAGGGCTATGGAAATGGAAGAAGTTGAGCATGGCCAAAATGGAGAGTTCAAGCTTATGTTGGAGTGTTTACTTGAAAAAGGCAACAAGGAGCAAAATGCCTTGGAGGAGCTTTTGGAGAATAGTCTCCAAAATGACTTGGCACTTGAAAGATTGCACTCCCAAATGGATGAAATGATCGAAGCCTTAAGGGATCAAAAAGCCTCGGATGTGAATGAAAGCCAAGGACCATCCTTGGATATTGAAGTTGAAAATCCTTCCTTGGTACTTGATCAAAACCAAGAAGAACTCTCAAATGCTCAAAATGAGAGAATGATGCTCATGTTGGAGACCATTCTTGAAAATGAGGAGAAGCACAACTTTGCACTCAAGGACTTGAAACAAGGCTTGAATTACAATAATGAACACATCCGCACTTTGGAAGATCAAATGCAAATATTGGTTGAGGCTCACTATGCCCAACAACTTGAGTGTGCGGAAGAAAGCCAAGAAGAGTCCGATTCAGAGGAAGAAAGTGAGCTTTACCTCGAGGATTCAAGAATTGAACATCCGCCAACCGACTCCATGAGTATTAATGATGCCGAGAAAAATATGGAATTAGAGTCAACCGATATAAACGCAAATTTGGTTGAGATTGACTCTAGTCCGGGGGAAAAAGAGGATGTTAAAATCCAAAAAAAAAATTGCAATGTTAAGGCTTGAAGTCACATTCCAAGCATTTTTCGACATTGGAATTGGGTGGTGACATGGAAATTGAACTACACGAGTCAATGAGGGATTGCAAGGAGGAAAGACAACAACCATTCATTTTACAGTTTGAGAAAACAAGAAAACAAAATGACATTCCTCACTTGAGAGCCAAGAAGTGCAAAATGAAGAATTTAAGCATTGGCTTGATCATCAACTTACTACCCCCCGTCGCTCGTGGTCACAAGCTTGATTCCAAGCTAGGTGCCCAATTCATATCATCCAAGTGGCGAGAAAAGTAGTAATGTTGTTTTGCGTCGTGCCACGACGTTAAATGCGGCGCTTGGTGGGAGGCAACCCATCGTTTTTCAAAATTTTTGGTCATTTTTGAAATTTTCTTTTTTAGAATAGCTTAGAATATTATTTGTAACTAATCTGCCAAGTTTGAGAATTTTTGGAGTTGATTTAAGCATGTCGGGATGACCCGGAAAGCCAAAACCAGTAGCTGTTGGAAATTGCAGGGGCAGTCTTCGCAATTGCGAAAAATAGTTCGCATTTGCGAACTTTTCCCATCGCAATTCCCAATATATGTTTGCAATTGAGAACTAAGCAACAATTAATGGACTTCGCAATTGCGACTTCTGCGAGGTAAAACCAGGCTTTTGCTCATTTTGAACGAAAATTGAACACAAACGACTAAACTCTCAAACTCTTGGTTCCCTCCCTCCTCATCAGTGTAAAATCCCTCAAATCTCACTCCTCATTGCAAGTAATCAGGTATGAAAGCTTAATCATTACTCCTCCTTCTTCTTCATCTTCACTTTCTCGTTCATTCTGCTTGGTATTCTGCAACCCTAGGGCTCAAATGGCAGTGACCCTTTCCCCAAAATTGTCAAAATTGTTTTTCAAAACACATGTTGATTTCTGGGTGAGGTTTGGTTGAGAGTGTGTGAATATGTGGTTGCAAAGAAATTTGGGGAAGTATGAGTACCCAACTACTTGTCAAATAGAAGCGAAATTTTTGTGCTCTTTATGTGTTCGATGTAAGGCCCGAATGAAATTCTTGGCCAAACCATCAACATTTCTTGATTCATGGTTGTTTATGAAGTTTGATGCATGATTTATGCTTGATTAATGATTGGGTTCGTTAAAAATAGCTTGGATTGAAAATTCTTAGGCTTAATCACTGTTCTCTGAAGAAAATCTCAACTGGGGACGAAGGCTCGCAATTGCGATGTCCTCTTCGCATTTGCGAAGATTTCATCGCAATTGCGAAGAATAGCCATTTCTGAAACCTTCGCATTTCCCAGGATTTCTTCGCAATTCCCAAAGCTGGGATTTCTGAAATCTTCGCAAATGCGAAGGAATTCTTCGCAATTCCCAGCCCTGTCATGTTCGCAATTGCGAAGAAATCATGGGAAATGCGACATCAGAGGGCTTGCACTTCAAAATCTGAAAATCCTGAAATTTTTTCTAAGTCTGAGTTTCGACTGTCCGATCATTCTTTTGGCATATTTGCTTCATTTTGCACTATTCTTCATAGCCATACCATGTTTTCACTCTTATCACTTGTTGACAGGTACTATAATTGGAAAATGGACGCGAACTCTGAAGGATCGTCAAGTCACAACTCCGGGGAAGCTGAACAAAACTTTGACCAACACCGTTTCTTGTCATTGGAGTGTCAAGAACGGTACTTTGAAAACCTGATCTCAAGGAAGGTGCTCCCGGAAAGCGATATAGTGATGGATGATGTCCAAGAACGTCTCCCAGAGTTCTATCAACGACTAATGGACATGGGATGGAACTGTTTTTCCCCTCAACCTTGCCGAGCAAATGAGCAATAGGTGAGGGAATTTTATGCAAACCTCCCTACAATCCGGCTAAAAAATCCCAGATGAGGATTCGAGGGAAAGTGGTGCACTTCGGGGCTGAAACTGTGAATAACTTCTATCATTTGCCGCAGCATGACATGGCCCCATTCAAGGCAAAAGACTGTGCTTCAGGGGAGTGGTTGGTGTCAAAATTATGCCCAGGTGTAGAGGTTCCATGGGCAGCTGAGAAAAGGGGGATCACATCAAAAGAATTCACTGCCGAAGCGAAGATATGGCTCGCCATCATATGCAGCCGTATCTCCCCTGTTTCAAACATATGGAACGTCCCAGTCACACGAGCTCAGATGATAGCCTGCATTCTTGACGGTATTCAGCTGAATGTTGGTGAGCTCTTCATCAATGAACTGAGGGAGTATCGGATGCAGAACAGTCCTTCATTGATTTTCCCATCGCTTATCACTGAGTTGTGTCAGCTTGCTGGGGTGGAAGAGGCTCCAGGGGACAACTGGATAGATCCGGGAAAGCCACTGCATCCGTTGAAGAAGAGAGGAGAGGGCGGCGCAGTGAAGAGCAAAAAGAGAAAGTTGGGTTCTTCTGCTCAGGTTGATCCGAGTAGTCAGCCGTCATCCTCTGCAGCAGGACCATTTGCTGTGCTTGGCGAGGAGATGCGAGTGATCGCGAGCTAGTGGCCGGTCTTCCCCAGGGACCTGGGGAGACATCTGAGGGACCTGCTTATATCTCAAAGAAAGAATTCCAAAAATACATTGAAGGTCAAAGGAAGCAGGGGGATCACCTCAAAGCACTGGAGAAAGCATACACTGAGCTGGCCAAGAAGCATGGTGAATTGAGCACTTCACATGAAAACCTGGAAAAGTCCCACATCCAGATGGTAAAAAGGGAGAAGAAAAGAGATAAATTCTTTACTCGCATGTGGAAGGGTGTGAAGGGGCTGTGGAAGGTCCTAAAGCCTCAGGACCGGATACCATCGACCATGGCTGTGGAGGATGATGAGGTTCCTGTTGAGTGGCCCGGGGAGGAAGGAGAGGAGGATGATTCTAACTCAGATAGCGAGGAGAGCAGTTGATGCAGTATTCAGGGAGCATTTTCCTTCATTTTTACTCTATCATGTTTTGTTGCATTAGGGACAATGCAATATCATTGGTTGGGGGTGGCTTCTTGTATAGCTGTTATTTTAGCATAACTGTGGATATTTGGCGGATTAGTACTGTGATTGTTTTTCATTTTGTTATTAGTATATTTCTATCATGTGTTATATTAGCAAGTTGATATTAGTATGTTTAGTTACTTGATATTTATTAGCTTCTTAATTTTTTTTTTATTTTTAGTGTGCTTTGTGTTAGTGGCGATATCTTGGTTTTCATTATACCACGGTTCTTTTTCCAAGGATGCCAATTTTCTTCTTGAACCGGGTAATTGTAAAAAAAAATTTGTCGACTTTTCCCGATGATGGATAGATTGACAACTTTCTCAAGGGAATTAGTCTTGTAGTTAGGATTAGATTTTGTTAAATTAGGAAAATAAAGGGTTTGAGTTGGGATTTGTGCCCATTGACCATGTTGTGGCTTGCTTGGTACCAATATGATTTAAACCTTGGCATATGAATTTTTTATTGTTGAAAAAGAAAATGATTGAAGTAAAAAATGTCATGACCTTTTAGACTCAATTTTTGGCTCTTTAATTCACTAAATAGCTTTGTTTAGGCTATAGGTAACCTCTTTGCGTCATTGGTTCTAATTGAATTTTGGATTTGTATTCCACTTGAGTTTTCATGTGCCATGTGTGGTGAGGTTTATTTGTGAGTTCTTTTGTAGTACTTGTGGTCTAGAACTTGCCCGGAATGTGCGTTAAGGCGAAATTATAGACTAACTTGGTTTGAAAAATGATATTAGGCCTTCCTTGGACCGCTAGTATACCTTAAATTTCCTACCCTTAAATATTTTTCCTAGTCAACCCATTTTGAGCCTTTAACCTTATTCTATGGCAACCATATTACAAGCTTAAATCCTTTGTTCTTAATTGATCTAGCTTTTGACACCCTACCTCCCTAAGTACTTTGAAGGTGTAAATATAGGCTAAAAGCCTAAGTTTGGGGGTTGAAGGTTAGAAAAGTTGTGATATGGAAGTTGTTTGAAAAGGTGGAAGGTAGAGAAAGAAAATATGAAATGTTCTTTGACTTTGAAAAAAAAAAGAAAAAAAAAGAAAAACAAATGTATATAAAATGAAGTGATAAAAAGTCGTGAATAGAGGGAAGACTAGTTGTGGAATGAAAAGTGAGGAAAGGATGGAAAATGTTTTTGAAGGAAGGGGACTTTAATTGTAAATATTGTAGTGCTTTGGGAGGTTTTGAGTCACTTTAACCAAAATTTTGCCTTACGCTAACCAAAAGCCTAAACTACAACCTTTTAAGTCCTAATTGATTTTGAACCAAGTTGTCTACATTAGTGGAGGAATACATGAAGGGGAAGCCTATGGTACTACTTGTATGCATTTGAACATCTTTTTGAGAGAGAGTTAATTCTCTCCATTTGATATCTCATTTTTTGTTTTGAAATTAAGATTTATGAGTGTGGGATCCTCTCTTAAATGTGAGGGCACATGAGATTTGAGTTGTGAATTTAATCCCTTTTTCAATTGGAAAGAATGACCAAAGAAAGTTGATTGTGATAGAGAGGCAAATTTTGAAGCTTTAGTGTCATGACTTGATTGCTACTTTGATTTGCGTTAGTGTTTGAGCACTTGAAGTATAATGAAGTTTATGTGAAGTGCTTGATAATTCATATGCTTTGGAGTAATTGTTGGTACCAATCAAAGTCATGCATTTGTGCTTAAAGTAGACTTTCTTTTTGGCTTGGTGTGATAGGATATGAGGTTGACTTAGCCACTTGGGAAGAGATTTTGTCGTTTACGTTGCTTGAGGACAAGCAATAGTTCAAGTTTGGGGGTCTGATAAGTTGGTATTTTTCCAACTTATCTTCCCTTTAGACCTATACTTTTGTTATGTTTGAGTGATAAAATCATGTATTTACTGTCATTTACTTCTATTTTACAGGGTGATTGTGATTTAGAAGAAATGGTGAAGAAACCAAGTGAAAACAGGTCAAACGAAGCCAAAAAGAGAGAAAAATCTAGGCAATGCGATCAGGGGTCGCAAATGCGACCAGAGCTTGGGAAAAGCGAAGTCAGCCATAAAGGTCAGTCTTCGCAAATGCGAAGAGGAGTTCGCAAATGCGAACTCAGCAAGAATAGGCAGTATTCGCAAATGCGAAGACCACTTTGCAAATGCGAAGTCAACCTGGATAGTCAACCTTCACAAATGCGAAGGTCTCATCGCAAGTGCGAACCTGGGCAGTCTGGGCAAGTTTGGGAATTGCGAACTTTTGTTCGCAACTGCTAAGATCGTGCTTCAGGCATGGGCAATTCTGGAATTTCACACTTTTGATCCACAAACCATTTAATACCCGATTAGGCTCATTTGTATAATATCTTTGGCATATCTTTGGCTTATTTTCAGTTCTTAGGGCTAGAGAGAACATGTTTTGGAAGCTAGGGCTTTGCACACACACTTTGGTCTTGAAGATTAAAGCTTTTGGTTGAGAATTTCTTACCCATTTATGTTGCTTTCTTCATTTCCTTGCTTTGTATTCTATATCTAAGTGTGTAGTATTTTATTCAATACTTAAATCTTGTTTATGGAAATATTCATGTTTAAAGTGTGGATTAAATACCTTGTTGTGCTTATGTATTGAATGATTTTTATTTATTTATGAAGTGAGTTATTGTTATTTTAATTATTCTTGTTCTTTAATGTTTCCAAAAGGATTCGCTAACCCTAGGACTCGCCCATTAACTCCGAATTAATTTTGGAAAAGATAATTTGGGGTTGGGAAAGATTAATTAACAAGAACTTGAGGCGTTAACCCTCATTTTATAGATTCTACCTAGGGATAGGATTGAACTACATGTAGCCATTCCGGGTGTGCTCAATCTTCTAATTGTTTTAGGGATAATTCAATTAGGAAGTCTTGTCAGTCTTCGGAAGAAGCTAATTAAGAATTATTACCCGTGGCTAATTAACATAAACTCACTCATATTTGAAAAATCATGAAATACATTGGATCGTTACTTGAGTGTAAATCCCGATGCAACCATACTTGTAGCCATTGATCATTTTACTTGCTTTCTAGGTTAGTTTACATTTCCGCATTTAGATATAAACATTTTCAAAACCAAATTCTTATTGTATGGCACTGTGATAAGCGATAATTTTCTTACATTCCTAATCGCCTACACATTGTTCTCTGTGAGATTCGACCCCGACTCATAGTTGGGTAAATTATATTGCATGCGACCGTGTCTATTACTTTTTAGTAGTGGATTTGGACGTCATCATAGACTTTCTTTTTGGCTTGATGTGATAGGATATGAGGTTGATTTAGCCACTTGGGAAAAGATTTTGTCGTTTTCGTTGCTTGAGGACAAGCAATAGTTCAAGTTTGGGGGTGTGATAAATTGGTATTTTACCAACTTATCTTGCCTTTAAACCTATACTTTTGTTGTGTTTGAGTGATAAAATCATGTATTTAATGTCATTTCCTTCTATTTCACAGGGTGATTGTGATTTAGAAGTAATGGTGAAGAAACCAAGTGAAAACAAGTCAAAAGAAGCCAAAAAGAGAGAAAAATCTAGGCAGTGCCCTCAGGCGTCGCAAATGCGACCAGAGCTTGGGAAAAGCGAAGTCAGCCATAAAGGTCAGTCTTCGCAAATGCGAAGAGGAGTTCGCAAATGCGAACCTGAGCAGTATGGGCAAGTTTGGGAATTGCGAACTTTTGTTCGCAATTGCGAAGATCGTGCTTCAGGCATGGGCAATTATGGAATTTCACACTTTTGATCCCCAAACCATTTAATACCCGATTAGGCTCATTTGTAAAATATCTTGGGCATATGATTTGGCTTATTTTCAGTTCTTAGGGCTAGAGAGAACATGTTTTGGAAGCTAGGGCTTTGCACACACACTTTGGTCTTGAAGATTGAAGCTTTTGGTTGAGAATTTCTTACCCATTTATGTTGCTTTCTTCATTTCCTTGCTTTGTATTGTATATCTAAGTGTGTAATATTTTATTCAACACTTAAATCTTGTTTATGGAAATATTCATGTTTAAAGTGTGGATTAAATACCTTGTTGTGCTTATGTATTGAATGATTTTTAGTTATTTATGAAGTGAGTTATTGTTAGTTTAATTATTCTTGTTCTTTAATGTTTCCAAAGGGATTAGCTAACTCTAGGACTCGCCCATTAACTCCGAAGTAGTTTTGGAAAAGATAATTTGGGGTTGGGAAAGATTAATTAACAAGAACTTGAGGCGTTAACCCTCATTTTATAGATTCTACCTAGGGATAGGATTGAACTACTTGTAGCCATTCCGGGTTTGCTTAATATTCTAATTGTTTTAAGGATAATTCAATTAGGAAGTCTTGTTAGTCTTCGGAAGAAGCTAATTAAGAATTATTATCCGTGGCTAATTAACATAAACTCGCTCATATTTGTAAAATCATGAAATACATTGGATCGTTACTTGAGTGTAAATCCCGATGTAACCATACTTGTAGCCATTGATCATTTTATTTGCTTTCTAGGTTAGTTTACATTTCCGCATTTAGATATAAACATTTTCAAAACCAAATTCTTATTGTATGGCACTGCGATAAGCGATAATTTTCTTACATTCCTAATCGCCTACACATTGTTCTCTGTGGGATTCGACCCCGACTCATAGTTGGGTAAATTATATTGCATGCGACCGTGTCTATTACTTTTTAGTAGTGAATTTGGACGTCATCATAGACTTTCTTTTTGGCTTGGTGTGATAGGATATGAGGTTGATTTAGCCACTTGGGAAGAGATTTTGTCGTTTTCGTTGCTTGAGGACAAGCAATACTTCAAGTTTGGGGGTGTGATAAATTGGTATTTTACCAACTTATCTTGCCTTTAAACCTATACTTTTGTTGTGTTTGAGTGATAAAATCATGTATTTAATGTCATTTCCTTCTATTTTACAGGGTGATTGTGATTTAGAAGTAATGGTGAAGAAACCAAGTGAAAACAAGTCAAAAGAAGCCAAAAAGAGAGAAAAATCTAGGCAGTGCCCTCAAGAGTTGCAAATGCGGCCAGAGCTTGGGAAAAGCGAAGTCAGCCATAAAGGTCAGTCTTCGCAAATGCGAAGAGGATTTCGCAAATGCGAACCTGAGCAGTATGGGCAAGTTTGGGAATTGCGAACTTTTGTTCGCAATTGCGAAGATCGTGCTTCAGGCATGGGCAATTATGGAATTTCACACTTTTGATCCCCAAACCATTTAATACCCGATTAGGCTCATTTGTAAAATATCTTGGGCATATGATTTGGCTTATTTTCAGTTCTTAGGGCTAGAGAGAACATGTTTTGGAAGCTAGGGCTTTGCACACACACTTTGGTCTTGAAGATTGAAGCTTTTGGTTGAGAATTTCTTACCCATTTATGTTGCTTTCTTCATTTCCTTGCTTTGTATTGTATATCTAAGTGTGTAGTATTTTATTCAACACTTAAATCTTGTTTATGGAAATATTCATGTTTAAAGTGTGGATTAAATACCTTGTTGTGCTTATGTATTGAATGATTTTTAGTTATTTATGAAGTGAGTTATTGTTATTTTAATTATTCTTGTTCTTTAATGTTTCCAAAGGGATTAGCTAACCCTAGGACTCGCCCATTAACTCCGAATTAATTTTGGAAAAGATAATTTGGGGTTGGGAAAGATTAATTAACAAGAACTTGAGGCGTTAACCCTCATTTTATAGATTCTACCTAGGGATAGGATTGAACTACTTGTAGCCATTCCGGGTGTGCTTAATCTTCTAATTGTTTTAGGGATAATTCAATTAGGAAGTCTTGTTAGTCTTCGGAAGAAGCTAATTAAGAATTATTATCCGTGGCTAATTAACATAAACTCGCTCATATTTGTAAAATCATGAAATACATTGGATCGTTACTTGAGTGTAAATCCCGATGTAACCATACTTGTAGCCATTGATCATTTTATTTGCTTTCTAGGTTAGTTTACATTTCCGCATTTAGATATAAACATTTTCAAAACCAAATTCTTATTGTATGGCACTGCGATAAGCGATAATTTTCTTACATTCCTAATCGCCTACACATTGTTCTCTGTGGGATTCGACCCCGACTCATAGTTGGGTAAATTATATTGCATGCGACCGTGTCTATTACTTTTTAGTAGTGAATTTGGACGTCATCATAGACTTTCTTTTTGGCTTGGTGTGATAGGATATGAGGTTGATTTAGCCACTTGGGAAGAGATTTTGTCGTTTTCGTTGCTTGAGGACAAGCAATAGTTCAAGTTTGGGGGTGTGATAAATTGGTATTTTACCAACTTATCTTGCCTTTAAACCTATACTTTTGTTGTGTTTGAGTGATAAAATCATGTATTTAATGTCATTTCCTTCTATTTTACAGGGTGATTGTGATTTAGAAGTAATGGTGAAGAAACCAAGTGAAAACAAGTCAAAAGAAGCCAAAAAGAGAGAAAAATCTAGGCAGTGCCCTCAGGGGTCGCAAATGCGACCAGAGCTTGGGAAAAGCGAAGTCAGCCATAAAGGTCAGTCTTCGCAAATGCGAAGAGGAGTTCGCAAATGCGAACTCAGCAAGAATAGGCAGTATTCGCAAATGCGAAGACCACTTCGCAAATGCGAAGTCAACCTGGATAGTCAACCTTCGCAAATGCGAAGGTCTCATCGCAAATGCGAACCTGGGCAGTCTGGGCAAGTTTGGGAATTGCGAACTTTTGTTCGCAATTGCGAAGATCGTGCTTCAGGCATGGGCAATTCTGGAATTTCACACTTTTGATCCCCAAACCATTTAATACCCGATTAGGCTCATTTGTAAAATATCTTTGGCATATCTTTTGGCTTATTTTCAGTCCTTAGAGCTAGAGAGAACACGTTTTTGAAGCTAGGGCTTTGCACACACACTTTGGTCTTGAAGATTGAAGCTTTTGGTTGAGAATTTCTTACCCATTTATGTTGCTTTCTTCATATCCTTGCTTTGTATTGTATATCCAAGTGTGTAATATTTTATTCAACACTTAAATCTTGTTTATGGAAATATTCATTTTTAAAGTGTGGATTAAATACCTTGTTGTGCTTATGTATTGAATGATTTTTAGTTATTTATGAAGTGAGTTATTGTTAGTTTAATTATTCTTGTTCTTTAATGTTTCCAAAGGGATTAGCTAACCCTAGGACTCGCCCATTAACTCCGAAGTAGTTTTGGAAAAGATAATTTGGGGTTGGGAAAGATTAATTAACAAGAACTTGAGGCGTTAACCCTCATTTTATACATTCTACCTAGGGATAGGATTGAACTACTTGTAGCCATTCCGGGTTTGCTTAATATTCTAATTGTTTTAGGGATAATTCAATTAGGAAGTCTTGTTAGTCTTCGGAAGAAGCTAATTAAGAATTATTATCCGTGGCTAATTAACATAAACTCGCTCATATTCGTAAAATCATGAAATACATTGGATCGTTACTTGAGTGTAATTCCCGATGCTACCATACTTGTAGCCATTGATCATTTTACTTGCTTTCTAGGTTAGTTTACATTTCCGCATTTAGATATAAAACATTTTCAAAACCAAGTTCTTATTGTTTGGCATTGCGCGATAAGCGAAAATTTTCTTACATTCCTAATCACCTACACATTGTTCCATGTGGGATTCGACCCCGACTCATAGTTAGGTGAATTATATTGCATGCGACCGTGTCTATTACCTTTAGTAGTGGATTTGGACGTCATCACGACTATGCGGTCCGCATAATGGTTATTCGATCGCATAATCGACCGCATAGTTGACCTCAAATTAGACCAACACACTGACTCACTCTGCGGCGGATATGCGGTCCGCATACGTGATATGCGACCGCATTCCCGACCGTATAATCTCACTTTTCTGGAAAACATTAATTCTTGACTTTTTAATGCATAGATCAGTACAAAGGGTCCGAACCGTAGGGAGCTAGAATTTTACGCAGTTCTAACACATATTCCTAATTTGGCACTACGAGCTTTTGAGTTTTTTGGGTTGAAATTTTCACAGGGCCATACAAATAGTTATCAGTCTAACATTCAGATGGCACCGTGTGAGGCTTTATATGGTAGGCGGTGTAGACCTTCGGGGGGTTGGTTAGAGCCGGGTGAGGCTTGATTATTGGGCACATACTTGGTACAGGATGCTTTGGAGAAGGTTAAGGTAATTCAGGATAGACTTCGCACAGCCCAATCCATACTTTAGAGTTATGCGGACTGGATGGTTCGTGATGTTCCGATATGGTTGGAGAGCAGGATCTACTTCGGGTTTCACCTATGAAGGGCGTTATGATATTTGGGAAGAAAGGGAAGTTGAGTCCGAGGTTTATTGGCCCTTTTGAGATATTGAGGCGTGTTGGGGTGGTTGCTTATGAGCTTGCCTTACCTCCCAGCTTGGCAGGAGTTCATCCGATATTTCATATTTTGATGCTCCGGAGGTATCACTGTGATCCGTCGCACGTGTTGGATTTCAGTTCAGTCCAGTTGGACAAGGATCTATCTTAAGTTGAGGAGCCAGTGGCGATATTGGACAAGCAGATTCGAAAGCTGAGGTCAAAGAACATTGCATCAGTGAAGGTTCGGTGGCGGGATCAGCCGGTCGAGGAGGCGACCTGGGAGACCGAGCAGGATATGCGCAGCCGTTACCCTCATCTTTTCACTACTTCAGGTGTGTCTTTATGCTCGTTCGAGCACGAATGCATGTTTAAGTGTGGGAGGATGTAACGACCCGGCCGGGTTGTTTTAAGAATTAACGCCCCGACCCCCTATTAACTGCATTCCCCGTGTTTGTTTATGCTATTGTGAGTTGGCGGGAGGATTTATTTGGAGTTTCGGAGAGTTTTGGGACACTTAGTCCCTCAATGAGAGTTTAAGTTTTAGAATTTGGACCGTAGTCGGAATAGTGTGAAGACGGCCTCGTAATGGAATTGTGTTGGTTCTGTTAGCTCCGTTGGGTGATTTCGGGTTTCGGAGCATGTTCGGATGGTGTTTTGGAGGTCCGTAGCTTATTTATGCTTGAAATGCCGAAAGTTGAATTTTTGAAGTTTCCGACTCGATAGTGAGATTTTGATCTAAGGGTCGGAATGGAATTCCGCAAGTTGGAGTAGTTCCGTAGAGTTGAATGTGACGTGTGTGCAAAATTTCAGGTCATTCGGACGAGGTTTGATTGACTTTTTTATCGAAAGCATAACTTGTGAGTTTTTGAAGTTCTTAGGCTTGAATCTAATGTTGTTTGAGGTGTTTTGAAGATTTGTATAAGTTTGGATAGTGGTGTATGACTTGTTCGTGCTTTTGGTTGAGGTCACAGGGGCCTCGGGGTGGTTTCGAATGGTTAACGAGAAGTTTGGAGTTGGGAATTTGCAGGTGAAGTTGATCCCGCAAAAGCGAAAGAGAAGCTGCGATGCGGCCAAGAGGAATACGAGCTGGAACCGCAGATGCGGGAGTTTTACCGCACGTGCGAGACCGCAGGTGCGGATAGGCAGTTGCAGAAGCGAAAAGTCCCCGTTTAATGAAAAGCTGCAGGTGTGACTTGGTCTTCGCAGAAGCAGGACCGCAGGTGCGGTCCCAAAGCCGCAGATGCGGTTTCACTGGTCAGAAAAGGAGCAGAATCGAGGGTTTAGCTTCAAAACCTTAGAAATTGATTTTGGAGCTCGGGATTGGCGATTTTGAGAGAGATTTTCACCTGGGTGTTTTGGGTATGTAATTCTTACTCGGTTTTGACTAATTTCCACGAATATATGCTTAAATTCGTCCTTTAAATTTGAATTTGGGGTAGAAAAAAATTGGAGAAAAGTTGGAAAAGTTCTTAGACCAAATCCTTGAGTTTGGACCAAAATTTCTATGTCGGGTTGGAGTTACTTCTATATATATGAACTCGTCAGAGTGTGAGGATTCCGAACTTGTAAATTTTACCCGATTCTGAGACGAGGGCCCGAGGGGCGTTTTGGTCATTTTCCCTAATTTCGCGTATTAGCTTAGAATTAATTAGTTTAGTTTGTTACATGAAGTGTTATTTACATTATGCACTTGATTTGAATAGACTTTGGCCATTTGGAGTCAAGTACTCGTGGCAAGAGCGTGGTTTCGGGTTGATTTTGAGCCGGTTCGAGGTAAGTGGCTTGCCTAACCTTGTGTGGAGGGGAACTCCCCTTAGGATTTGGTATTGCTGATATTTGAAATGCCTTGTACGTAAGGTGATGAGTGCATACTTGTGCTAATTGTTGAAAATCATGTTTTCAATAAGTAACTTTAATTGTGTCTCTTTTCCTGCTTAAACTACTTGCAATTTAAGCCTGCTGTTAGCTTAGGGAAGCATGTCTAATTGCCTTAATTGCTTTATTTGCTCAAACTGTCTTATTTGGATTATGTGTAGCATGCTAGGTTAGAATTACCATTTTTACCTAGGTATGAATTTTGAATTGAATTGAGTATTCTTTGTGTTGTTGCTGTGTGTTTACTTTGGGACAACGGGACGGTATTCCGATAGATCCCCCTGCTTGTTTACTTTGGTTCTACGGATTTGTATTCCGGGAGATCCCCTACACATATATTGATTTGGACTATAGTGCGCAATACCGAGAGATCCCCCAGCACGTATATTGAGGTTACTAAGAGATCCTTGGGATACCGAGAGATCCCCAGCATATATTTATTGAGGATACTTATAGAAATCCTGAAGATTCTGAGAGATCCCCAGCACACATATTGAGGATACTAAGAGATCCTCGGGATACTGAGAGATCCCCGGTTGTTATCTTTGTGTTGAGCGGTATTCCTTTTGTGATTATTTTGTCTCTGTTATAGTTGTTGTTATTCTTATTATCCTGTGCTACTTCTTACTGTTAGCATTTAATTGTATTGTTGTATTCTATACTATTTTATCTCATTTTTCAGCTATAATCAGTAGGGCCCTGACCTTCCTCGTCACTACTCGACCGAGGTTAGGCTTGGAACTTACTGAGTACCGCTGTGGTGTACTCGTGTTCTTCCTACGCATGTTTTTCATGTGCAGATCCAGGTACTTCGACTCAACCTACTATCCTTGAGGCGGGGTGATCCATCAGAAACTTTGAGGTATATCTGCCGCGTCCGCAGACCGAGGAGTCCCTTTCCAGTCTCTCTCCTAATATTAGCCTTTTTGTATTTACTTTTGTTTAGACACTCTAGAGTTAGAACACTGTAGTTATTCCACTGCTTCTGATTTCATGAGATTCCGGGTTTTGAGAAATGTAGTTTCATTTTAAGAGTTGTATTGTATATGCCGAGCGGCATCTTAAAAGCTTCGATTGTTATTTCTGCAGTTTGGCTAGTTTTATGTTGTTGTTTCGTTTTTTCCGCAATTTGTTAGGCTTACATAGTCGTAGAGACTAGGTGCCGTCACGATAGTTTATGGAGGGCGAACTTGGGTCGTGACACAAAAGGCACGAACCAACCTCCCCCTCAAAACTCACAATTTTTCTTTGGGTGCAGGAACAAGGAGTAACCACAAGTACGTGTGCCTTAAAATCATTACCTTCATAACAACCGGACCGCCAGGCGCAAATATATCTCTAGCTAAGAAATATTTTTCTCCTATTTGCTATTTGCCTACTATTTGCATGAGACTAAGCCCCGCCTCCCTATTTGCATAAGGCTAAGCATTGCCTTTTCTTTGCATGAGACTAAGCCCTGTCTCAAACCTTGCATGAGGCTAAGCCCCGCCTCGCTATATGTATAAGGCTAAGCATTGCCTTCTCTTTGCATTAGACTAAGCCATGTCTCAAACCTTGCATGAGGCTAAGCCCTGCCTCTCTATTTGCATAAGGCTAAGCATTGCCTTCTCTTTGCATGAGACTAAGCCCTGTCTCAAACCTTGCATGAGGCTAAGCCCTGCCTCCCTATTTGCATAAGGCTAAGCATTGCCTTCACTTTGCATGTGACTAAGCCTTGTCTCAAATCTTTCATAAGGCAAAGCCATGCCTCTCCATTTGCATAAGGCTAAGCATTGCCATCTATTTGCATGAGACTAAGCCGTATCTCAAACCTTTCACGAGGCTAAGCTCTGCCTCCCTATTTGCTTAATGCTAAGCATTGCCTTCTCTTTTCATGAGACTAAGCCCTGTCTCAAACCCTTCATGAGGCTAAGCCCAGCCTCTCTATTTGCATTTGGCTAAGAATTGCCTTCTCTTTGCATGAGACTAAGCTCTGTCTCAAATCTTGCATAAGTCTAAGCCCTGCCTCCCTATTTGGATGAGACTAAGCATTGTCTCCTCCTTTTGCATGAGACTAAGCCCTGCATCTCTATTTGCATAAGGCTAAGCATTGCCTTCTCTTTGCATGAGACTAAGCCCTCTCTCAAACCTTGCATGAGTCTAAGCCCTGCCTCCCTATTTGCATAAGGCTAAGCATTGCCTTCTCTTTGCATGAGACTAAGCCTTTTCTCAAACCTTTCATAAGGCCAAGCCCTGCCTCCCTATTTGCATAAGGCTAAGCATTTCGTTCTCTTTGCATGAGACTAAGACCTGTCTCAAACCTTGCATGAGGCTAAGCCGTGCCTCCCTATTTGCATAAGGTTAAGCATTGTCTCCTCTGTTTGCATGACACTAAGCCCTGCCTCCTCAATTGCATAAGGCTAAGCACTGCCTTCCATTGCATGAGATTAAGCACCGTTTCCCTTTTTCGCATGAGGCTAAGCATCGCCTTCCCATCTACATAAGGCGAAGCTCTGCCTTTCCTTGTCTAATGACTTAACATTACCCTATCTAAAGCCTAGCACTATTTCACCTTCTCTTGGGCTATGCTCTGTCCAGATTCTATACAAGACTAAGCTGTATCTTGTTTTGCTCATATGATGCATCACCATGTCTCTGTTAGAAGGCTTCATCCTCATAGCCTGAAGACACCATGCCATGGCCTGAGGATCTCTCAGTATTGCAAATCATTATTCAAAGGCGTCATGGTTTGGAGGCACCATTCTCATGGCCCAAGAACATCATTTCATGGTCTGCGAATCCTTAATGATTCATGGCCCGGGACGTCATGGTCTAAATACGTCATCCTCACCGTCCAAAGACAACCTTCAGGGTCCCAAGGGAATTTGTATCATGTTTAAATTCTCGCAGTAATCCACATATATTTGCAGGCATCGTGTTTTAAGTTTTGTAGGTAATTCAGAAGTTAACCGTTCTTCAAGCAGAAGCAACCTTCGTTCCGGACATATTTTTGCTCATCCCATTCATACCTGGATATCATTTCGGACATAACCGACTTCCATAAATTACTCACCTTAACTATATGGCCGTTCAAATATCTGCCTTGATATACATCCGTTACATTTCAGACCCACATTCATAACTCTGCATAAATTCATTCAATACTATCTCTCCCAAAGGAACCCTTTCCGAAACATACCACTACTCCCATAGAAATTCCATCGGTTTCACTCACCGTTGGGTCCAGAACTACACACGGCCGAATTCCTACAAAACCAGGGATATGTAGGCAGCTCAGAGACCAGGGTGCGGCCTATATTTATCAAAACACCCCATTCGGTCAAAATCGGTCATCATTTCTTTACCCGACAACTCTTTCATCCTTCCCGGGTAAAGAGGGGCAGCCGTTGATACCCAATTTTTCCCTCATATATTTGAAATATGCATATATACCTTCAAAATAGTGCACATGCATTATCATTGGATTTACAAACGTGCACAAGTATTTTTCAAAAAATTTCTATATTTTTAAAGTCCTTAAATAAATTTATTTTGTGCATTTTTATTGTACAAATATCCAATTTTTATCCTTCATATTATTCCTATGATGATTTAATCATCTAAATTCACCATTTATGCCCACATAGTGTCAAAATATTTTTATTGCACTTTTATAATTACATTCACATTTTTCGATTAAAATTGCACATTTTGTAATAATAGCCTGTGTATACTTATAATTACTTTGTTTTAACAAAAAAAAGCTTTTTTATTTTTATAAGGTTAAATTATTGTCATTAATCATTTTTAATCACAAATGATATATTTGCTATTTTATTTATGATTTTCACAAATTATTTATTGATAAAAAATGTGTATTTAATTAATAGCCCCAAATTTATCCTATTTTGGGACCTAGACTACCCAAACCAGCCCAATTACCCAACCCAAGTACTTAAATCCTAGCCCAGACGCCAACCCAAATCAAATAACCTAGTACCCTTAACCCAATTACCCATACGCATTCATTAAACCCAACCCCTATCTGCCAAAATCCTGGCCATTGATAAAAAATGATCAACGGCCCACAGCTAATGCCCCCAAATCCCCTCTTTGAATCCCATTGATAATGAGATTTCACTATTATTCGCTTACCATTTTTGGTTTCCTTGGTAATGGTTACTCGACTTTTGGTATTACTTAGGTATTTGCCTAATATTGGCAAATACCACTTCTATATCGGACGAGAAATAACTCAATCTCGAAGAGTTGTGTGATATTCCATCCACATGAGTGAAATAAACTGGATCCTTCATACCAGTTGTCCGATTTTAAGTTTAAAACCCTAACTAGGGTTTGGAGTTTGATACTTTTCCTTTTCTGTTTGTTTTACTAACTAGCATGCGAAATTTTTCCCTTTCTTCGTCTGTGTTTACTCGATTTCTTTCCTTACCTGTGACTAATAAATTTCTTCCCTTGTTTGAGCATCCGGTTTTATCACTATATAACCCCTCCCCTTTCCCCTTTACAAAGAGCGAAAATCACTTTAATTTCACTAAAAAACTTAAGATCTTCTTATGTGTTTTCATTACCGTTTCGTTCTATCTCTGGTTTTGGCCGGCTGAAAACCAAAGCAAAATATTCTGGGTTCTCAACTATTGTGGTGTTATTCTTACTTTTCTCGCCTAACTGGTGAGTTACTGTACCTTCGCCATCTTATTCTTATGCATCTGTGACTTGCGTCCATGATTTTGTGTATTTAAGGTTTATTTGCTCGAGCATGATTCTGTCAGTTGCATGATTGATTGAGTCCTTTTAGTTCTCTAATTAACACTTTTAGTTTTAAAACTGTTTGTTTTGAATATTATGAATCCTCTTAAGTGTTTACCTTAATACCTTCTAATCTGTTTCCTGTATGAACTTTCGTTATGTTCTGCACTTGCCTTGATTTTCTAGTAACCTCTCAGGGTAACAATAGAATACTTGTTAGTTACCTATTTCTGAGCCTTTTATGGAGTTTATTTTGATATGTTTGATCAATGTTGGACCCCTGTTCTGTCACTCATGTATCCTGATAACCTGTCTTGTAAGATGTCATTAATTCATTTGATTCCATATTATTGTGTGACTCTTGGATAAATAGCTCATGCTTTCATACTATGTCTGAATGCTGATGGTGAGTAAACACAGTTTGTCCTAAAAATGTTAGCATGTACACTTAGCCTAATTAGGCTGTTCACGCTTTAACTTACCAAGTAGTATACATCTGTGCATAAACAACTTTACAAATCATGCCAATTTGTCATAATACAATTCTGCCTATATGTATTCTGTGTTTTAGAACTCTGTTATGATGGCTTTTTCCTAAAATCAAACCTGTTTATAATCTGTCCTTTACCATTGTCTCCTTATGTGTTGTTGCCTTGAACTCCTATTCTTAGATCCTTTAGGTACTCTCCTTCACCTCCTCAGTGTGAGCATTGCTCGGGGTCCATGTGAGACTCTTGTGAACTCTGACACACTGGGTTTTGTTTCATATCTCCTTCAAAGCATTTCTGAGTATTTGTTCTTTAGTGTGAGCATTGCCCTGTGCTCTTGAAGCCCTTGGGAACTTTGACACACTAGAGATCTGGGTTCTATGTGCTATGGTTGAATCATTTACCACTGATTATTGTGTACCTATGAAAGTGAGCCTTGGATGTGTTATGGGTCGAAGGCCTGGGCTATCCAGGTGCATTTGGGCCTGCTGCAGGCTTCCTATAGTTATATACTTTGTAATGTATTCATTCGATTTTGGTGTGTAATAAGTATTTGTAATAACAATTGGGGAAACAGTGAATTGGGAAACTGGGCTTGGTTTTAATGAGAATGGGCAGAAAACCTTCCATTTGTTCTCCCAGTCTTCCAACCTCAACCCCTTCGAGTTCACAGCCTTTGCCATGGTCTAGGTGCGGCAAAGCTCCCTAGGGCCCCATTGGGTCCATGGCCAATACCAGCACCTAGACATTTTAGAAGAATGCAGGACAGGTGCAATGTGGAATACCAACCTTGTGTGTCAAAGTTCAGTGAGCACTCATAGGTACTCAAAGCAATGCTCACACGAAGGGAGCAGAACCTATTCTCTAAGAGTAGTGTGAAGTGCAGGAAGAGAAGTTTTTTCAAAAAAAGGGGGGGAGGGGGTTTGTTTTAAAAGAAAATAGCAGGGACAATAGTTTAAGATTGTATACAATGATCCTGGGGAAAGGGAAGCAAATAGATCACACAATGCTAAAAGGGATGCAGGTTTAATGGACAGGACTACACGGTATCAGGGGATTCAGGGGACTGGGAGACAGTAGAGTTTAGGCATGCTAATGTGTATCAACAGGACATAGACATAAAAAATAAAGTTAGGAGTAAACAAAGTCAGACTTAACATGTAAATCAGAAGGCATGGTGAAGCATTAGAGTAAAGAATCAATTACACATTGAACAGGAGAAACATAAGTAGAAGAGAATCACAAAAATAATGAACTGAAACAAAATAAACACATTGGTGTGAGACTTGAAAAGTTAATCAGGACATACCAGTAAAGAGCAAAAGCAGGATGCAAAGATAAAGGAGTAACACTATATTAGCCTTGGCTTTTAGCCGGCTAATAATAAACAGGAGCAGAGAATAGTAGTGGAGCAAGAGAGCAAGAGAGAATGTAGATTTGAAAGTATTCGGTGGTGTGTAAGTCAGAAGACTGTTGTTTTTTTTTTTGTGTAAAGGACTTAGGCTATTTATAGTTGAAAGTAGGGGGTAAAATAAGGTAAAAATCACAGAAATATGTTAATTGAAGAACTCGGAATCCATTAATCAAAGAATCAAGGAAGTACTCCCATTAACTAAGGGAATCAAAATCAAACAAAAATATTCAGCACCATATAAGGCCAGTAGGAAAAATCAGTGTACGAATAAATATGGAGGGAATCAAGATTCAGTATTGCATATAGTAGCCAACTAAGACCAAATCAGGAAAATTCTAATTAAGGAAAGGCTTAAAAAAACAGAGTACTATAACAAATAAGGTAACAAAACAAATTAATTCAAACGGGCGGGTAGAATGCTAGGGTTTTAAAAGAAAGTTTTTGAATTACCAATCAATCAAGGAAAATCGAAATCAATCGTGTGAAATCATGATTCTGCATTTTTATCATATAAATAAAGGTTAATGAACAAAAGTAGCGAGCCAAAATTAGCTATATAGACAGAAGAGGAACAAGAGATGAACAAACACAATCACTCAGAGCTAGTAAAAACAAGTTAAGATTGAGCAGGACATATTCGAAGCATGGTGACCATGAAACATTAACAAGAGTCAAGGGACATCAGGCTAACACACGCAATCAAACGAAGGAGCATGCTAAACACATGGAATCAGAGATAAGATAATCGTGCTAACACGCATAATCAGATGAAGGAACATGCTAACACATAGAGACAATGCCAAGAAAATTAGTGTAACACATATAACCAAGGCAAAGGGACATGCCAACACCCATAATCAAACAAGTAAACATTTTAGAAATTAGGGTTTTTTAGCAGAGTCAAATTAAAAACAGTGAGAGCATAGAAACAGGTCAGAATAAACAAAGAAAAGATCATAAAGGAAATCAGTTAAAGCATGCGTAAAAGAAACCTAAGAACCCTAATTTTCAAAGAAAGTAAAAGGTGGTTCTAAGTAAAAGATCTTTCAGAATAAACTCGAAAATAAGCAGAACATAGAGGAAAACATGAAAATATCATGAGAATAGCACTGTTTTGAGAGATTCAGGAGAGAGTTAGGGTTTCAAAAGGGAAAACCCTAATAAAAGTTGAGAGAACCTGTCGAACTTCATAGATCGTGACATATAGGGTGTGATTTCGCCTGAAATCACACCGGACAACTCACAAATAGCAGAACCAGGTACTCCAGGTTCAAATCACCATGGTCCATAAACCATGAAGGTCCTAGAGGTGTTGAACAGGATGATGAGAGGCCCATCAGAGCCGTGGGGAAAGGGAGGTGGCCGGAGATGGCCGGAAACAAACCAGGCGGAACTTTTTAGGGACTGATTCACATGGTTGGGGTTTCTGGGGTCTCAAAATGGAGGGAATCGGTGAGCTAGGGTTTCATGGCGGTTGATGGTCGAATGGGGTGAGATTGGAGGTGGCCGGAGAGGCGGTGGAGTTCATCGGAGAAGAGAGAACCATAAGGTTCTAGAGAGAAGGGAGAGGGAGAGACGGTCTCAAAGAAATGAGGGGTTTTGGGGG